>NC_133817.1:458793-671293 GCF_043250625.1 Sebastes fasciatus | reverse complement strand
TTTGATAATAATCACCTCGTCGTGTGGTTAAGATGTTTACCGATGTCACGTCTCTTATTTCCCCTCTGATCCTTCAGAAGGGCTGAAACAACATTATCACAGCGGCGGCGGCGTGCTGCGATGCGTTTACTAGAGGGGTCTCTGTAATAATAGCTCTCCAGGTATGTTCAGCTCACATTCACAACAACCGCTCCTCCGAACAGAAGGAGGAGACGCTCGCAGTAATCACTCTGTTTTCTCACACAAAATGCTGTTATTATTCAAACTTCACTGTGAATAATTGAGCTGGTGAATGTGCTGGGAAGGGCCCAGGAATGAGACAGTAAAGTGTGTGTGTGTGTGTGTGTGTGTGTGTGCCTTCTTAGCATTCGCCTGCTGCCTTCCCTTTGAGGAGCAGCCATTACTAATCGCAAAGAAATTTCCTCCCTTTCCTACCTGCGGGCCTGTCAGGTCGTAAATGAAAAGGAATTAAGTAGAAATCCATACGTCTCCAAGCCTCCTTCCATCCCCACGCGCCTGCACCACAACGCCGTATATCATTAGAGGAGCAAATTAAACATTAGCGCTTCGGCTGCCGCTAGTTTGGGCTAATTGCTAATCAGCAGTAAAAGTTGCCTGGCACAGAATATTGCTTACCATAAGCTAAAGGTAATTTGCTTCTCAAGACGAGCTAGACCGGCTCGTCTGTTGTTGTCCAGAGTCCATGCCTAATTACTGCCGGAGGGTGATGACAGTCACTCAATGGAGATTAAGACCGAGGCGAAAAATGGAAATGTGCCATAATGCTGGAATGAGCTAGAAGTGCTTCTGTCTGCTTTTCTTTAATTCCCTCTCTTTCTCCCTGCATGGCTTGCTGCTGAAATAGATGGATTCTGGGAGACGGGGCTTGTTGCTCTCTGCAGTGTGGGCCCTGAACACAACACGCAGTCATAATAACCTTTTATTAATGCACCTTCACCTTCGGAGAGGTGTGTTACAAACACACCTGCTGTTTCATCAGGAAGCATCCTCACTAAGTGACCTAGCCCGAAGTATGCTGGAATAGTTTTAATGCCAAAACGGGATGTTAAAGGATCCTATCTCCTTCAGCGTTGGACGATTAAGAAAGGAAAGGAGATATAGCCAGCAGACAGCTCTTTGCTCTGGGATTAGTCAGTTCAGATATTCAGCGTATGTTCCGACTGATCTCCTCTGAATTTTAAGAGAACGATTTGGGTTTGTGTAAAGATTACAGACAATGATTGTTACTCTTCTTTCAACAGGCTACAACATATTTAGGTTTGTTTCTATACATATTGAGTTACTACAAATAACACACAGACAGACCGCACACAATCATCAACATTCAGAAAGGCCTGACCTAACCGAACTATAAACTGGACGCCATGCTACAAGTTTCTCACTGGATAGATACTTCAGGGTTCATGTCGGTCGCGGGGCGGCTGCGTGATTCACGCGTCTGGTGTTCAGATCAGCTGCGTTTCTGCTGCTGTCAGCTCTTTCTTTCTACGTAGAGTTCTCCTTTCATAACGACCATTTCATTTCATTATAAATGTCATTTATATTTATTTTAGACAGAGAAAGGTTCAGAACCGTGTGGTAATTAGTAAATAATAGTAATAATCCACCATTAAAACCCCGTACTATATTCATTCAAGGAGCTCTGCAAGTCACTGCATGTTCTACAACACTGTCCGGCACATATTTCAGAATAAAAGCCTTGTGTTAACGAATGAAGGAAAGTGTTGATTTTTTCATCTCCGTAACATATTCTACAGATAGAGACATGTAAACTGTAGTAATGTAGCTGGTATGATGTTAATATACAGTCAATAGATCACCTTCACTGTCTGTTGTTGCTGTCAACCGCGCGGCTCGCAGTAAAAATAGGCGAGACTTTGAATCTCTAGAAGAGACGCAGCCGAGCCACAGAGTGGCTGCTCTCACCTGTTAACACGGACGCCGAAATACAAAACAACAGGTAACGCAGCCGCCACGCAGTGCTGACATTCCTGACGTTCCCGGTGTGGACGAGGCTTAAGAATGCAGTTTAGTTGTGTGGGAATGTCATTTTGTAGGAGACAGGGATGTTTAAACAATAGAATTACACCGTTACATGTTCCAAAGTCATTTACCAGGACTGGACACTTGCAGGTGTTGCCAGGTGACGTTACATTTCGAGAAAAGTTGAACAGGTTTAACTTTATTTGTTGTGTTTTGCTGATGTCGGTCTGAGCGTGGCCTAGAGGTCAACACAAGTGGTTAGGAAAAGAGTAAAGATCCATCCAGATATAATGGAGTGTGGTTGGTCATCATCATCATCATGTGAGCTCAGTGTCATACGTCTGACAGCTTCTCCCAGCGGGGTGTTTCTGTCTGCTGATCGTCGTCCTACAGTCGATGACACACCTCAGATATGGTGTCCGTGGTAGATCAGCGTGTTGGTGTTTGGTCTGAGCTTCCTCTCTCTCTCTCTGAGCTGTCCTTCATGTTTCAGAGCCCAGGGCTGGAGACCAGGTGATAGAGATCAGAGAGCATGGTTATCACAGCCCAGTCCACACTTATCATAATTAACTATCTCTCATTGCTTCTCTGCTGCTTCACAGGGCAACATTCACACCTCTGTGTTTCTGGGGTGAAGGTTGCAGCTCGTACTGAAGGACGATATGCCGTAGACATGTTGTTCATACTACAGTAATATCTGCCAACATTTCAGGTTTGAATTTCAATTTTTACAATTTAAAAAATGTAATCTCACTTTTAGAATCACTCCAGTTTTCTTTCATGTTTTATCCTTCTGTGTTTTATTTATACTTAAAGGTGCAATCCAAAACACTTCAGGTCAAATTCAGTGAATCCCGTCCCCTAGCGGATACTACTACATAATAATACTACATGTTAACCAGCAGTCGTTTCTGAGCTGCTGCACTGTGGTGATCAAATCCTTATTTTATAACAACGACAGTCTGACAAAAACCTAAACACAACTTTACTGCCATGCAGCCTCTCTGGCAGCTTACAGAATCACTTTGCAAAAGCTTGGTTATCCCTGTATAAAGTGAAGCAAAGATGGAGTTTTATGATTTTTCCATTCTAGAGATTTGATTTTTTGTTTTGAAAAAGCTCTGTTTTATTTGTTTTCAGACCTCCAGACTCAAATGGTGCTTCTCTCACAGAGATAAAAACATGCATTTACAAATTTAACCGGCTTAGTTTACTGGATCAGAACTAGTTCTTACTAGTTCTTCTACCTGATCCGATGTTGGAAAGGTGTGGGTGGAGAGGGTTTCCAGAGTATTCCAGGCCAGCATCCACCAATTAAGACCATGTGAAATGGTTGAAAGCTCTGGAATAGGTTAGTTAGTGGACCTTGAGTTGAGATTGTTTTATCAAAAAACAAGTAAAGGTTCAAAAGAAAATCCAGTAAGTGAGATCAGCTTATAGGTTTCAGTGACTATACTTCAGAGACCAAGAGATCCGTTAAATGTTGACGTTTCTGGACCAAAAATACGTTTCATATCAGCTTATTCATAAGCGTCTTTGAGTTCTTTAAATGCGCTACATAGGTTGAATTTATTATTAGCTTTGTTGCAGAAACGCACAACGCCACGTGGTTAACATTAGTGAAACGATCGGCTAGGTTTAGGCAACAACGCTACTTAGTTAAGGTTAGAAAAAAGATGAGATAATAACGTAACGTAAAACCGTAGCGAGCGTAAATAAAATAACAACCAAGTGGACTTTCTCACGTAACAAGCGCCGACGTTTAGTTTTGGTTTCACACCTTGGTGGACTTTCTCACTTGTTCTACTCGTTATTATACCACGTTACTTTCATACCACATCACTTTCAGTAACGGTAGGTAGATATACTCGCTCTGCGCTCCTCGTACTACATCACTTTCTCTTTTCCCTTCCTCTCGATGGGCTCTACATTCTCTCCTGCTTCATTAGTCATAATGACATGGTCAATCAGATTTGACTCTGGGCCGGTGCCACCCCGACCCCACCCATGACTGACACATTTATACTCTCTCTAACCTGGACTAAATTATGTCTGGTCTTAACCTAGAAGAATAAATGTCTTCTCTCACCTACAAATCAGCAGAACAGAGCTCGTTGGGAAATGTCATGTCTGCTTTTCCAGACTGTTTCAGGGAGAAACCTCCGTTATTATCAGAGCTGGAAGATACTCACCCACCCAAATACCACGGAGAATAAAAGGTTAATATCAGCCTCATATAATGTTCTAACCTTGTTCAAGGAAATAACTTACTGTAAGTTTGTGTGTGTGTGTGTGCGTGTGTTGTATTTCACACACAGTATCAGCGCCTGTCTTCCTCATGTCAAAGTCCAAAATAGCTCCAAACCAAAATGTACAGCAGCCAGATAGCGGCCGGTGGAGAGAGGAGGTGTAGGTGTCTCTGGCGTGAAAAGCAGCCCGGTTGGATCCCACTACAGTCCAATCAATACATCGTTATAGATCGTAATCACGTGAAGCGTATAATCGCCTAAAACCTATCAATTATAAAGAGAGAGATAGCCGGGGCCTCCAAATCCTGGCCTGCAGCCCTCTTCCTCCTTGGATTAGGATCTGAGATTGGGTCAGGATCATAGGGGCTGCGCCCAGGCCGGCCAGATATCAGATTAATGACCACTCCAGGGGCACACATCTCAGCCAGCAGTTAGAGGGAGAGGGATCAGCGAGTTACTGCAAAATAAATAATACATCATTTGGTCTGGGAGCTGACATAATTATCACCTAAGACACAGGCTCTCTGGCCAGTGCATGAAATATCTCAGAGACGAGAGGCTGCTGGAAAGCACAGCTCACACACATGATGGACAAAAAGGGAGACATGGATTTACTTGTAGTTTTAACTTGATTTGGTTCATTCAAATAAAAGAACACGATTTAAGCTTTCAGTCTTTCAGTCTTTCTTCAGCTGTGTGTAAATATTCCAGTAATAAACATCTGTGCATCCCTGACACCAGATATAATACTCAAAAACCATGTAATGATAGCATGCACTGCACAATGTGAATAAGAAAACCTTGGATCATAACTAATACTAATACTTGCTACATCTTAAATAAAAATAAATGATAGTTCATCGGACCATAAAGCTGTTAACTTTAAAGCTCCGTCTTCACCACGTCGTCGGCTACAGGTGGTAGCCTTCATGGTGACATCTCTCCGATTGTTCTATTAGAACACTTCCACAAAATCAACATGAATTATTAAAGGAGCAATATGTAGCACTGACAGCTAGCGTTTCAAATGGGTAACATCGGAGCCGTGGCTCGTCCGCTTCTCCGGAGTGACCGATAGCAGTTAGCGCACATTTTCGAAATTTCAGGGTTACCTTCTAGACCAGGGCTCAGCAACCTTTACTATCAGAAGAGACATTTTAGGCAAAAAACAAATCTATCTGGAGCTGCAAGTTGTATTGTAGCCTTATAATGAAGGTAACAGCGCCTATCGAGTCTAATAAAGTGAGGACCCAAACGAAAGGCGGGACACTGAAGACTCGTCTTGAGGAGATTTGTCTGGAAGCTTCCAGTGGGTTTGTTCTAGAAATGTCTTTCAATTACTTTTTTTGTTGTTTGCAAATTTTTCGCCGCAGAAAGCAAACTAATCTGTCCACGCACTATTTCAATTCTCCATTTTCCTCCAAGAATTTTTCTTTTTGGGGATTTGTAAACCAACTGTGGCTAGAGGAACTCAAGATGAGCCAACGCTGTTGAGGATCGGCAAACTTAGAGGATAAGTGACGGGCCGTAGACGTACGCAGGATATGACACACAGTTTAGTTTACTGAAATGTTAAAACTTATTTTATTATTCAGTGTAAAGGCTAGGGGATGCACCAATACCACTTTTTCAGTCCCCATACCGATAGCGATACCTGGGCTTTGGGTATCGGCCCATTGGTATCGGTGCATCTCTAGTATAGGCTACACATGTTTGCAATTGGAGAATGTAAGAATCACTTTCGGTCTACAATAATGATTAAAATTAAAATGTAAAAAAAAAGAATCACTAGCCACTGGAGAGCGGCTAAAGAGCTGCAGGTTGCTGACCCCCGTTCTAGACGCTCTGGCCAGCATTAGTGTCTCAAAGACTCGCTGCCTTGATAACCAGCTGCACGCGGACCACAGAGAGACGCGTCGAGGCTTCTCAGGTTGGTAGAATCTAACGTTAACGTTATCTCTGTTGATTCGGTTGGTTAGTCTGCCTCCACGGCTGCAGAAGGCTGTGTTTGTTTCATACGTGTTAACGAGGTGTTGAACCGGTCAGAGGATGGATCACACCGACCAGAACTAAAACAGACGTTACGGAGCGGAATGGAAATGTCAGAGGAGAACATGCTGGCTGTAGCGTTGTTGTGTTTCCTTAATCTCTGATGACATGTCAGTAAATATATATTCCATATTGGTCCTTTAACTTCTTCTTCCCGCCTCCTTCAGGGGCCTGTGCCCCCCCAGGCCACCTCCTGGACACACCCCTGTTGACTCGAACATGGCAGAGTTAAGCATTTGGCATCCCTCTGCTGCTGAAACCCCTCGCTGCCAACAGCAAGGCAATTAAAGTCACAGGAAGTAATTTCACTTGCGCGTCTCTGCAGCTGAAATCTCCAATCGGGAGGCGGCCTGTGAGGCGAGGCTCTCTCATTTCTTCCTACAGTATGTGTGTGTGGATGGGGAGGCCTCCTGCTTCCAGCTCCCCCCCCCACCCTCCTCTGCTTTCACTAAAAAATGAAAAACAGTCTGATGGTTATGGGAAATCCAACTACAAAAACAAATATGTATATTTTCAATTTATCTCACCTCCCATACCTGTCTGTGCTCCCCACAAGCCTTGGCATCTCTCCGAGCTGCCCCTCCAACTCACTATTTAAATTCAGAATTCCTAAGCGGATTTTCTCAATTTAGCCATACTTTTAATCTTTGGCGAAATGAGTGATGACTTCTTTCAATAAAAAAAAAAAAAAAAACTGACAGGCTTACAGCGCACACCGGCGGATTAGTTTCCCGTGGAGATGAGGTTTTCCTTTGTGCCGCCGTGTGTCTGTTTGATGGGGTTTAACAGGAAGCGTTGGTGCTGAAATTGGATGCAGCAGGGATCGTGGGTAGATGGCCCGGGTTCGATACAGACCCCCACGCTGCAACTTTGCCCTGTGCCTTTTCCTTCATTTTCCTTTCCCTTGGGTCCAATGACTGAGCCTTTAAACACTCACACACACACACACACACACACAAATACAAACAGAAATACTGCCATAAACACACACACACACACACACCAGCACATATGCTGTTAGGAATATGCACACCCCTCCAAAGCACCTGCTTTGAACAGTCCAGTCGAGTATTAAATCCCACCTGCTCCATCATCTATCGGGGAGTCCACACTTTGTTGTGTTGGATGCTCACCACCTTTCATTACACAACTAGTCTGCTCATCCTCCATCCTGCAGAAACAATGCACACACCGGCTGCCATCGCTGCTAAAACAACAGCTTTTAATATGGCTGTATGTGCACGGTGAATAGTAACCGTGATAAAGGCAGCAGCATTTCTTCCTCTAAATGAAAGAAGGAAGGCTGATGTCACGATCTGATTGGATCGATAGACGTGCCGATGTCACGATGACGTCACGGTGTTAGCTGCAGGCTAAACAAAGAAAAGACTGGAGGCGAAACACGGATCACCTCAGAGCAGCAGGCTGACGTTACATATGGAAGATATCGTCTGGCTGTGTTGTCGGGTGCCAGAATCCAAGCAGTAGACTATGGCTCCAACTTGAGATGACGAGCTGTGATTCGAGGCCAGCGAGCAACGATATCGGCAAAGCGTTAAAGAGATAATAGTTCAGCTTCACGGTGCAATTCACATTTAAGACTATAAAGATCTCTTGGATGATATTGCGTGCGTTCAGCGTCTGAATGGCTCACATACTGCTCTTAGATGCATTTTCCTGTAACGCTATAATAATTAATAATAACAATAACAATAATGTCATTATTTTTGTTTTCAATCGGCCACACGCCTCCAATTTATGATTAAGTGTGATTCATCATGAAGCACTCCGGGGTGAGAGCACATCTGGATGATGAAGAACGTTTGATGCATCCGGAGTTGACTTCACTTATATTATACCAGACATTTAAATTTATGAGAAATGTATTTAAAGGTACTATATGTAACAATTTACATGTATTAATTGCTTCGTATTGCTGCTGTGGGAACAGATTGTAATGTAAGTTAAAAACTGAGACCGTCCCCGACTGTCTCGGTTGCCTTTAACAGCCTGTGGACTGATTTCTACGTAAAGGACTCGGGACGGTTTTGCATCGTAACGTTAGCTGATGAAGTCATTTGCAAATGGCGAGCTATTTAGTGTCATGGTGATTGGACATTACAGATACTAAGGGTGATATATGATTGTAATGTAATGTCACGATGCCCAGGAACGATCGCTCGCACCTATGGAGTACGAGCAACAGGATGCCGACTGCAGTTCACTTAACGGCCACCGGTGTCATTAATAACAAAGTTACCTATAGTACCTTTGACATCGTATGCCAACAACAATCTATGTGATTACCAATGTAGTGTGGAGTTCCTCTTTCAGCACTGAGCTGGAGGCAGGATGTGCTTAGCTTAGCTTAGCTCCCATGTCAACACTGATTGCTCTGTGTTTCAGACATGAGTCTTGTGGTGAAAACTGCTCAGAGGATGTTTCTTTATTGACAGGTTCTAATTTGAGCTGAGGTGTGTTTCCAGGAACAGAGACCGGCGACGGCCCAGTGAGAGGTGCGTTGGTCCAGTTAGGCGTAGGGTCAGGGTCAGCTGTAAGTTGATGCTCATGGACACGGCTGATGATGGTCAGAGTAACCACTGCGTGTTACCAAAGGTCCAGGACCGGGGTCGTGACAGATGGGCTCAGCTAGGCCGGGCTCAGACAGTCTGAGACACTGGGCTCGGTGTGGCTGGGTGCCCGGGGTTAGCCGACAGCAGCCGCGCTCACTGAGTATCTATGGCCCACCATTATTCCTATACCTCCTTAATCCAGTATAGAGGACTTAAGCTTCTTTGTTTGCTCATTTGACTGTGTGGGTGCCATATCCCAAAGCTGGGCGTAGGATTAGTCAGGCATTGTGTCAGTAGCTTGTGATGATGCTGGGGAGGGGGATGGGGCCGCTTGATTAAACAGAGGCAGCAGAAACAACAACACGAGCTCTCATTTGATGAGGGACCGACCGCACCGAGGTAGGAGGAGGGATCCCACCGAGGCACATTCTATGAAATCCATGAGATACTTTGGCATTTCTATAAGATGTGTTGACTCATTTGAGCTTTGACGCAGCTTTCCTCACCAGCAGGAGAGGCATTTAAGTAATCTAACAATGCAGAGAGCGCTTTTGGAAATAGCCATTCGCATCATTCCCTTTGATGTGTACATACGTTTAACGTGAGCCAGAGCCGGCTGAGAAGCGTGACAAATCGCTGGAGAGAGTTTCTTCTCTGCACGGTTTTCCACGGGGTCGGGCTGGCGGCGGGATATAGTGCAGGGGTGGGAGATTTTGGCATTCCTTTTTTGGAACTCTGCACTTGACCTACTTTTCATTAATGGGGATTCTGGGTGAATAAGATAGCTGTTTAGCCTGCGATGAAAAGCATAATGACATTTGGTTAAAAGGCAGCGGACGGAGCGGATGCAGTCACATCCACTGACCGCCACGGGTGCACGCCTATTGTGACGGGGCGAGGCCGCCGGTCGGAAGGGGCCGGCTGAGTGGAGAGCTAGATGAGCTCGGTGACACAAACACCTTTTGAAAAATGTTTGGTGAAAGCACTGCTGGGAGGTTTTCAATGCCCTCGCTCATGAATCCAAAAAAGGCAATTTCCAAGATGCTCGGAACTTAAAGTCTAAAGGGGATATATTGTATGAAGAGCGTTCACATCCATCATACTGAGTGGAGATGAGCTAGCCTTAGGTGAGGAAACCTCCCAAGTTGGGCTCGGGCTGAGTGCGGTGACAGCAGGTGAAAGAGAGATATGTGAACAGCGTCCAGAAAGAGCAGAGGAGAGAAGAGAAACGCTACAGAGCCGTGGCAATTAGAGAGTCTCACTTCCGAGGTCCGACTGACATCAAAGAGAATAATTCAGGTCCCGCCCTCTTTCCTTTATTGTATTACGGCCGCTCGGACCTCTCGTCGCCGCAGACACAATGTGTTTTCACCAATTAGCCTCGCCGTGCGGATGCAGGCGAGATGTTGTCAGAGCATGAAAGGTGGCGCAGCATACCTAACGTTGTGTCTCAATCTGCAAATTATTCACTCCAGCACATAAATATATGATGACCGTACCTCACAGCCATGTATTGGATTTCTCTAACTCCCCCCAAGGTCATATATATATATATATATAAATATATATATATATATATATATATAAATATATATATATATATATATGTTGAAATTGAAAATATAGATGTTTCCCAATAATATTTTTGGCGGTTTTAACCACCTTCTCGTCTCCCTCTGTCTCCCTTCTCTCTCTCTCTCCTGCTCGTATTCCCTCTCTCTCATTTGCTATTTGAAGCAACTATTAGTGTTTTAACACCACAGGAAAGCGGCTTCATTGAAATGCAATGAAAACTGCACAGAGAAGGCAAAGTTAACTAATGGGCTCAAATTTTCAAACGAATGCAAGATTAAAGTCAATTGAATCTCCCATTGGGTTTTGACTGAAACCCTTTGAAAAGAAGCCCCACAGTGGGTTTCAGAAATGAAAAATAGGGCTTGTTCTAAAATATTAATAACATTTTATACCCTCATTACAGCAAGCAATAACATTTGTTCAGAAACTTACTTCTATCTTTACCTCGAGGTGGTTGGTGTGCCGCAGATAGGACGGGGAAGGGTGGCGTCTGCTCACCTCGGCCTCCTCCGACACGGCTCTGCACATGTTACTCATTGACACATCACAGGGCGGGGTATCACATGCAAATATATTAGATTCATATTTGATCTGCAGCTCTAAACTTCTGCTGCCTTTCCTCCTGCTATTTCATTGTGAGCATAATTTGAGCCGTGATCCATTTAAAATGAATGAGAGGGAAGACGTTCCCTGACAATATTATGGTGTCTTATAGCTGCCAAGAAGGAAAAAAAGGAAGCCGGGGAGCGGAACTACAGAATAACCAAACAGAAGAAAGAGAGCTGAAGCAAAGGGGGAGGGAAGAAAGGGAAAAGAAGGTGTTGTCTGACTCAAAACCTTAGAGAGAGAACTACACGGATTCCTTGGAGGGCGTTTTTTTTCCTTCCTTTGCACTATTATTTAAGGAGCACACACAGCAGATCCTGCATCAACTACGATGGCCTAGTTTTACAACTTTATATACCATGAATTAAATATATTTTACAATACGTGCCCACATTCCCATAAATGAAGAGCGCATGATAAACGAACAACATAGAAGACATTAGGGAAAGTTGCTCTCATTCTTCGACAACAGATTCAACAACTCTTTGTCTCGTTGTTGCGCGCCTGCACACACACACACACACGCACACACGCACACAAAGTGCACGTTCTCTCTCCCTGATTGTCTTTGGAGGATTTAAATGTGTCAAAATTCACATTCCAGCCTGAGACAAAGAGCAGCAGGCCCACAGGAGTGACAGGAGGAAGATCTGAAACTCTTGCGTTGCCTGTAATGGGCTAGAAGTCATTAAAAACATCACTGCCGGCCTAATTAAGACGGGACATCTGGTCTTTCCTCACAGAATGGATCGCAGCAGAGTACAAATAACTCCTCTATGACAAGTTGAGAGGTGTCATACATCTCAGTGATCGTCAGTCAACATGGGAGTTATGGAGCTCTTTCATCATTAACGAGCAAATGCTTTGTTTTTTTGCCGTATGAAAGAAAACAGTTAGATAAATTTCAAAAAAAAAAAAAAGAAAATAGATTTTCTGTGTCTTCCAATGCTGCTCAATCTCCCTTTTATGTTGCTGCCAATTAGTTGGAATAAACTTTACTCTGTCTTTGATGATACCAGTTCTTTGCATGGAGCAGAAGTTGGCTTCAGTCTTCAGCGCTGCATTCGGTCATTTTACATTAAATGGGTCAATCACTGATTTAGCTGTCGCAGCATAAATATGGCCTGATGTGTACATATGGAGCATTACAGGGACACAATAACATAACATACAATCTAATTATACTACATTAAATGAGCTTATATTACTTGACGTGAATAACGGCCTTAAAAGAGAGAGTCCTGATAACTAAGAGAGATTTGCTAGCTTGTGTTCGCTGCAGAATACAGGATAATAAGTTATATTAAATACACTTTTATTATTAACTCCAGTTTAAACTGTGTATTAAAGGACTAGTGTGTCACATTTAGGGGGATCTCTTGACAGAAATGGAATATAATATTAATAAGGATGTTTTCTTTAGTGTATAATCACCTGAAAATAAGAATCTTTGTGTTTTTGTTAGGTTAGAACGAGACGTTTATTTCTATTTCTGTTTCTACAGTAGACCAGAACGGACAAACCAAACACCGGCTCTAGAGAAGGACATTAGTGTTTTTGTATCGACCACCGTAGCTCTCCAACACGCTTGGTAAACGGGAAATGCTTCAGCTGGTTGCAATCTGCAACCTCACCACTAGATGCCACCAGATCATTCACGCTGCACCGTAAATTATATATTGCAAATGTGATGTCGTCATATAATGTGGAAACAATATTTTCCAAATAGTGTTTTATAAATATTTCTGGTGTAATGTGAAAGCTGTTGCTCGTAGTGGTGAATCATCACCATCTCTGCAGTTCCCCTCAGCTCCACTGAGTCTTTCAGCTCATGGTTTTGGTGTAAAAGCTCTGATAACCCCTCTGTACTGGATGTACTGGATGTGTACATCAACTTTATATGCTGATGATGTGATGGTGTTGTCTTTTCAACTTGTCCCACAGTAATTGCAGGTTTAAAGAGAATGAGAAGGGATGATGTGAACTGGGGTGAGTCAAGTACTATTGTATAAACTTATAGAAGTTATTTCACACAATTCTATTGCACAACATTCCTCCACTATTTACACTGATGATGTACAGCTGGGGGCGTAGTTAGTGATTTGGGGTTCAAGGTAAATCCTCCTCTAAGGTAGTTTAGATCTTTTCTTTTGTTTAGTGAATTCTTTTGTTGTTGGAAACAACTTGTTGTTACTCCAACTTACTTACTGATGGGACAACTGGCACCTCTAGCTGGAGACCATGACCAAGATGCAGAAACATAGATAGCTGCAAGGTAAAGATTCAGAATGTATTGTAAGTACAGCCTTGGTTTTGGATTGGTTTGGCACCTGCAGCATCCTTCCAGTCAAACCACTTCCTGTGTCATGTTGGATTCCTGCGTCAAATACAGTCATGTCCATATATCTCCATGAGCCATAGCCTCATCATGCATCATGATCAGCAGCTCGATCTTTACACACAGGATGGAAGCGAAACACGTTTTCTTTTTTTTCTTTTTTGCTTTTTAAAAAAGCATCTAGTCTGAACACTGAAGGAGCAAATGCATGAAAATAATTGGAGCCCAAGGGGTAATATTTGTTCTCCTGAAATGATAATTATTCTTATGGTCTTTGTGTTCTGACGCTGAACCACAGAGGGAGAGCACAATCCGCCATAATATTTTCATCAATAAGCGTTTGTGGGCGTCTGTGGAGGCAGCTGTATTTCATGCATGTCCTCAGCATCACTGTTTACATGGATAACAGAACTCCTGCCACCAAGTGTTACGTTCATTTACCTTACGGGCTCGTGATGGACCACATTATTACAGAACTGCGTCTGGAGCTGAGGGGCTTTTTTACATTTTGAGCAGGCGTCAGGAATAGCTCCAAACTATGTTTCCATACGATATGAGAGAAGAAGTGAGGAACGGATGCTGGCGAAGCAGCGAACCTCCAACCTCTTTGTTTTATTACCTGTCTTTGAATGTGTCCAGTTCTGTGTCTTTACGAAAGACTTGAGGACAAAAGGAAAAAAGAGTCTGTATGGCCCTCACCGGACACATTTCCTCCGTGGCGGTGTGCCAAAACCGTCTTTACAGCGCCCCTCGCCTGGACCTCGCCGCTTCCTTGTGACTTTTTTGCTGTGTCATCTCCATTCATATTTATACAACAACGTGTTTATGATTAAATTGTTAATGAGAGATGTAACCTTTTCATTTTGCTCTCAAAGTGCACCAGATTGATGCATTTAACTTTAAAATGTACAACATTTTCTTCGTGGTGGAGCATGACCCCGGACCGCTCTAGCTCCACTCACCACATTCTCACAAAATCCTGTGAGAAAAACTGAGATATATATATGTATATATATATATACATATATATATATACATATATATATCAAAGAATGTTCCATATTCATTTGAAGACATTTTAGTGTTTATGTTTCTGGTCTTCAGCCACCCCAACACATTCTGATGCCAACACATGGGGTGAGTTTGGGTTTCTATGTTGAATCTGCAGATTGGTAACTACTAGTAATCAAGTAGGTAGAGTAGTATATCTCATAAACAGTACTGTATACTGTACTGTACTTAAGACTAGTACTTGAGTACTTGTGTTTCTTATCCCCTCTGATAAGCAGCGATAGAATGAGAAGGCCATTGTTAAGTGTTGAAAATTGCTCCATCAGTGCAGTGTACCAGCACAGGAACACTCTCAATCAATACCATATCCTATCCCAGACCTCGGATAAAGAGCTATAATAAGAGAATGAAAGAAGTCCTTATTTAGTCTCAAATAAGGCAATTTCTATGTAAATCGGCAATAAAGCAGAACTTTTACAAATGCATAAGCTTTCCCATTATTGACATGTGGTAGTCGAAAATCGTTTAGCTGCTTGATAGCAGTCATCTTATCTCCACGAGTATTTGCTTATCCTCCTCTTATATTAATGTTTCCTGCGATATTAAGCCGTCCTCCCAGGAGATAAATATCTGCTGTGTAGCAGCCACTCACGCTATATAGCCTTTGATTATTTAGCCAGGTAATTCCTTCATAGACACAGAGCTGTAGCCGAGCAGCCACATGATATTAACTGCAAGCAGAATATCAATTTCAAATTGAACCTTGGATGCATTATTGATTGACCGCTGATATTGTTCTCTGAAAATAAGTGCCATTGGGTTATTGTTTAATATGAATGATAATGCCGAGGCTCTATCTGGAAATAAGGTCCCGGTGTCCTACCCCAGCCTTTGGAATAAGCTCTGATTGACTCAATTGATACTATGGGATTGCGAGGGAGGCAATACCGGTGAAGGCCAAGGTTCCTTCATTATTATATCCACGTCGACAGCGCAGAGGCACATCTACTGTATGTTGGGAGATTTTTACTTTGCTCTCTCTTTTATATGACTTTGATTGCATTTTGTTCTTTTGTGTACAACTTCTGTGCTCGTCGTGCTGCGGCCTTCTCCGCAGCATCGAGATTACAGATAATATACCATGTTTAGTTTAGTTTTACCATCAATACGTTTATCTTTAGACATTAATATAAATCTCATTAACAAACAAGCCGTCATCAAAGTCTGTAATCGTGCATTTACATTGTGTACCGCGGGTTACAGGTGTTCACCGTGTTCACCGTGTTCACCGTGTTCACCACAGCAGCACAAAAGTAGAATCAGAAAAAATGGAAATTAAAAGTAAAAGTACACTGTAAACAATTGCTGTTAATTTACAGCAGAATTTCAACAGTATTAACCTGTTATTGCTAAAAACAGTGCTTTACTGTTAATACAAAAGAAAATCTGTTAAATTACGCTCATAGGCCGTTTTTTAACTGAACTATAATGTATTCTTAAAAAACAGCACTTTACTGCTGATCAACTGTCTAAAGTATCATGAATAACAGTTTGATGCAGTATTTTTTGAATTCTGGGAAGAGCATTTCACCTGATCTGCACATGTGAGGCTGGATCCGTTCTTTTCTTCATCCATTCCCATCTTACTGATTATTTGGTGAGTAGTAATTTTATTTAATTAATAAATCTGTGCAAAGTTTATCAGTGATGTTTCCAGTTAGTTTGCATAACAGAATATGTGCATGTCATGATAGAGGGATTCAACAGCTAGCTAGAATTTCACAGATGATTGCATATTAATCGGACAACACAAGGAGCTCATTTTAATTTCTATGTATTCAAGTTAATATCTAAGTTAATGTGCTGACACATGTATTTTGCCAGTGAATTCATGCATAACGACGGTGTATACATGTTACAGTCTATGGAAGTCCCTTCAACATTTAAAGTAGCATTAAGACTTCAGTGCACGTTGGTTATTGGGTGGTAATTCAGCAGAGCAGATACAAAATTGAAGGCAAGTTTATTTCCTAGCTAACTAGTGTTTTTGAATGATATCTGAAAACCACATGTTCTATAGATCAGATGGTCAGAATATTCATAATTGATCAAAAAAACGTTTCTCAACCAGTAATGCACACCACTCAACACAACTCATTTCAAACATTGACTAAAAATCCATGAAGTTGACTGAGGAAATTTCTTTCTGAGTTTCAGGTGAAACAGCAGGAAGCTATTGGCGCTGGATGGTCAGCCTTGAGGGCCACTTCATATGTGAAGGGATCCAGCCCACCTTCTTGATGGGGCTTGCTGCATTATTTTCCACCTTCTACACCTGCACGCTCAAATTAATCTCAAGGTTAGATACTTTCAGTAAAACCTGTATTTTTATTGTGGCATTAATCTAAGTGATTCACACAACTTGATTTTTACACAGTACCTGAAGAAACACTATCATTTTTCAGGTGCACCGTAGGAATAAACCCTGAGAGAGGCACCAAGGATGGACAGGGCAAAGTCTTCTCAAAGAAAACTGGCAAATTCACGAACTACAAGACAAGACTACAACCGTATATCCACATGTATCCACTCTGCTGATGGGACTCATGGACTTGAGTGGGACTTCATTTAAAATGGTGAGTTTACATTACATACATGATAAGAGGAAATGAGGGCTACACACGCTGATTTTGTATGTGAGAAGTTACAATGAAAGTTGTGTTGGAACTCATATATCTCTCTCTCACACAGTCAGCGGGCTACCAAGGCTGGATTGAGAGAACTGGTGTCTTTGAGTGGGCCATAAGTCATTCACTAACTCACTCCCCCATTATCGCCCAATACTTGGACTTCCACACTTATCCATGTGCCTTGTTAGAGCCTGAATATTCATACTTGGACATGATGTCACATGTCTGGTGGTGTTGGTGCTCATTAGTATATAGACAAATTATTTTGTATTTAATGTTAATTTTTTTTTTTATTTGTACCACTGATATGCCTTAAGGCTCAGCAATATATTCAGTATATTCACATGTTACATGATATAAGGCAAAATATTACTTGAGTTTTGTTTTAACTCTATGATGTAGCTCAACTCTCTGTAACTGTTCCACAAAGTAAGGTTAGTAAGATTGACAGATGTCTTCAGAAATGCTATTTCTTCTGAAATTTGGTTTGTTATCTGTGTCAGGTTTTTGTTGGCGCTGTGTTGAACTTCATATGAAAATAAAAAGTAAAGTGCAATAAGATAAGCTGTAGATGTTCTTTTCTCACACATTGTACATGATTGTAAAAGCAGTGAATTAGCTCTGTTCTTCACTCACATGTTGTTATGGTTTGCATTCTGTGCTTGTAGCCAGCTATAGACAGACATTTTGGGCCTTATAGCCTTAATTATAGCCTTTTTCTTAACAAGTGCCTTTAATTGTATTTAGTGTGACTATTCCTATGTCTGTAACCTGCTAAGTCTATTCATCTAGGCAAAAAATAATGTTTATTAAAATGTATGTAAAAAATACAACCTAAATAGTGCATTGAAACAAATCAGTAAGATAATGTAAAAGAAAGGTGA
This sequence comes from Sebastes fasciatus, assembly GCF_043250625.1. Taxonomy (NCBI): domain Eukaryota; kingdom Metazoa; phylum Chordata; class Actinopteri; order Perciformes; family Sebastidae; genus Sebastes; species Sebastes fasciatus. The sequence continues at coordinate 653,314 of NC_133817.1, read as the reverse complement.
AAAACAGCTATATAATGTATCCTTAAACAGTAAATTAACTGTAAAATACTGTGAAATTAATCAAAAAACCAGTATATACTGTATTTTTCATTAACAGTACAAAGCTGTAAATTTCAGCGACAGTATAATAATGTTAATTTTACAGTAGAATAATGGCAACCCTGCTGCCAGTTCTTTACTGTTATTTTACTGGGAAATTCTTAACAGTGTACTCATGTATTTTTATTGTTATGCGACACGCGATATTATTATATAGTACATGTTTGGATTATTATTACTGATTATTGTAGGTGTGTAATAAACATTTAATGTTCTACTTGGTTGAGGTGGAACTAAAATTAGTTTACCACCGACTGTATATAAGACGTGGACGTAGTCACCGTGACGTCACCCGTTGGTTTGTGGACGACGGTTTGGAAGCCTCAAGTTCAATATTTTGGAAGTCGCTGTCTTGGTTTTTGGTCGCCTCCATCTTGGTTTGTCATCTTGTAAGCAGCTGTGCAATGCATTCTGGTAGCGTGGCGTTGCATTCGAGGGACGGAAGGCAACCCTAGAAACCTAGAACCAGAACGTCTTTGTTCCAGGTTGGATTCAATAGCATTAAGTCCAGATGAATTCTGGTTGGACCCAACACAACCCAGAAACATCAGGCCTTGTATGAGAACTCTTTAGCAATGGCTGTAGAGATGTCAGTCGGTCAGTCTCCACCTCTTTGGTCCAGACTGAGATATCTGAACAACTATTCGATGGACATGCATGGTGCCCAGGGGATGAATCTTAATGACTTTGGTGATCCCCTAACGTTTCCTCTACAGCCTTATGAAGCATTAAGAAGGTAAACAAGGCTAAACATGGCTGCTGTTAGTACCCACAGCAGGAGGAAGACTCCGGTGACACCCAGTGAGTGCACCAGTGAGTATACGCCGGCAGACAGGCAGTCAGCTCGTCCAATCATCTCATTCAGGCCTGAATGAAATGATTGGACAGTCCTGCGACAGCCACAGACACCAGGTCAGAGCATTTGATTTATTGATTGCTGTCGAGATGTAAAGAGAATTTCAGCAAATCCTAATAAAAGATGTGTTTGACCAGCACTACAAACCCTACGTTTAAATATTTAAAACTATTTAAAACGTGTTGCCACGGAGGCGTGAACTCTTGTTCTGTTTCACTGCAACGATTTGACAACCAGGCAACGCTGCTGCTTCTGTAGCAGATTTGTGATGTTTTCATCACTAAAAAGACCCGGCTCAGCATGTACTGAGAGTAGAGCGGCGTGATTGAATACTAATAAAACAGCTTATAAAAAGTAGAAATTAATTTCACTGTTTCACCAAAGAGCATATGGGGTCAGGATTTCTTGCAGAACATTCAGTATTTGAATCCCAGTCAAGGAGGATATATCTCAACCAGAGGCTGTTTGGGTTTGATCCAGTTGTCTGTCACCAGCTCTGGCTGCTGATAAGTACATCCAGTTGTAGGGCATTGATTTATTCATGCTGGTTCCTTTAAATATTCACATTGTGGCGATCTATGGAGACATGCATTCTGTCTCCAGAGCAATAGACGAGGTGACGCAGCAGCCAAAGAAAAAGGACGAAGGGGCCGTTAATTATTGAGGAAGTCAAAAAATAACCAGCAGAGTGTCTCCTCTGAGGAAGACGAGCACCAGCTCGTAGCAGGTCAGTGATATGATGATGATGATGATGATGATGATGATGATGATGATGATGTTTATAAGAGCTCAATAAGAACAGAGCTGCTCAGGTCAGCGTTTACATCGGGGGCATATAGACAAACAATATGTTTGTTAAAAGGCCTCTTTGCTTCTGTAACTGAAACGTATAGGAAACTAGAATAATAGAATAATCGGTGTTGGTTCTGAATGCTGTCTCACCATTAGCTATGTGAGCTGTGGCTCCTTGATCTGACTAAATCCTTTACTTCATCTGTAGATTATGATTTTGGCGAGCTGTCTTCTGTTTTTTAGCTTCATGCTTTAGTCTCCAAATAGTTTTATAATGCCTTCCTTGTAAGTGCCTGAGTGGTGTAGATGGATCTGTGTGGATCTGGTTAACTTCAAGCCTTCTGTTGAGCTGTTGATGTTTACAGCAACCCACAAAGATAATGGGAAATGAGAAATATTAAAGCCATCCATGACAGGAGTAAAGGAGGAAGTCAGCTGACATAGTATAAAGAAGGACCATGTCTGCGTGAGGAGGACGTTGGGGCGGATGGATGGAGAAGGTCAATCTGCAGTCTTGCAGGCTACACGACACATCTCCTGAGATAACTTCTGGGATTGACTACTTATTTTAACACCATGACGTATTTCCTAAATCTAAACAAGTAGTTCTGGTGCCTAAACCCGACCAAACTGCGTTTGGAGAGCGTGTTGTGTAGTAGGCGTGTCCTGTAGTACTGTGCACATGTAGATAGACCCACTTGGATGGATGGGTCAAACAAACACAGGACTATCACCCAGGAGACTGGAGTCACATTTCATTGGGAATCTTCCAATATATAGTTTTTATCTATGCAAATATATGACCTTAACATGCATTTGTAAATGATTGTGTACTTATTATGGTGGCTGATCTCCTCTATAAATCCTAAATATATGGACAGCATACTATGCCAGACACTTAGGAACGTATAAACTGTTGACTCAATATCCTTCAAAGGCCAGAATAAAACTCGGAGATCGTCTTCAAATTGTTGTTTCTCACTCAATATCTTGTTTTAGTGCATCAATCTGAAGGCAAAACTAATGGAATTCTGTGGAGCAGACTGTCTGGCATATTCTGATCACTAGAAGATTGCAGTATTGACCAAATGTCAGCTATAGAGCAATGCAATGATTGAATAAAAGAGGATACATAATCGAAGCTGAGGAGTCTGCCGGCTCCTCCTAACAACACCCTGGGAAATTCTCAGAATCATTAGCACACATGAAGACATGTGCACACACTCACACACACTCACACACACACACACATATCACTGCCCATTAGGATAGTATGGGGTTATTTTTGTCTTTGAAAACTGAATGATATAAATCTAAAATATTCTCATTGGTTCTCTCAGCCGGATATATTTATCTTCTAACCAGTTCAAACTGTGAATGATAAAAGATTCACTTTGGTTTCAGTCAGTTCGATACGGGGCGGTGCCACCAGCTCTCCGTCTGTACAGTACACGTTGGGATTGACTAATGTAATGACGCAATTAAACATCCTACGGTGATTGGCTGGAGTAAACTCTGTGGAAAATAAAAGGAATATTTTAGAATCCACAAATAAATGATTTTGTGAGACGCTGAAATGTAAGAAATGTTTGACTTCGGGGCGTTCGGACTCAGAGTGGAATTGTTTTCTATTTAGTCTGGTTTGGTTTGCAAAAATTAAAGCCGACCAAATGAATACATTTATTTGTTGAGGGAACGAAGGGGCGAGTCTATCTTTTCCGTCTCTCCAGCTGCCGCTTCTCTGCAGGGAATCACACACTTTGATAAATTGCTGTCAATTTTTTTTCACTTTGACTCGGCTCTGATCTACTGACCGCACGTGATGCCATTGATGCCCGAAAAGACTTTTTCCCATAGACTTCCATTGGAAAAGAGACGTCTGTAACTCAGCGGATCTTTTATTTTTGAGGTGAATCAACTCCCCAGTACGAACACTCTAATAGTCCTGATTTAAATCATTAAAACGCACTAACAGCTGAATCCAGAGTTATTTCCCTTCCTCCGTTCATGTGAATGAGACCCAGACCGAGGCTGGAGCGCTTTGGGACCGCCATGACAACAAAAGGCATTTCAGACAATCGGCTAGGCTAAAAACAAGCCTTACCATAGTCTGCTGCAGAACACATTCTGGCCTTCGTCGTGGCTCAAAAACTGACATCTGCATCTGCAGATTAATTCCATACCTGATATAGGCACAATATGAGATGAATAAATCCCTGTTTTTGTTATCTTTGCATGAAGACACATATGAATATATAATCATGATATGTAACATAAACAGTGGAATAAGAAGTTGCAAGACAACATTATAACTATGACTTGTTTTCTCTAATCCAGCAGATCATCACAGATCTGGGCTCTTGAACACATAGTGTGTCTTTATATTGAGGTAATCATTACGGCTTTAAATCATCATTTGAAATGTGGACAACATGGCTCCATCTGTTTCACGCCGGCCCTCTGAGCATCCCTCAGTATCACACACTGTTTGATGGGAACAATGCTCGCCTAATGGACCTTCAAGAGCTAATTTGTTTGAAGCAATTATTCCAGGACGACTGCTTCTGTGAAGTTCCCCTCAGACAGCAGACGTTATTTGCTCCTTGCTTTAGAGAATGACTGAAGGGCATCTGAAGACGTCCCCATTTCTTTGCAGTTGTGCTGCTACCGATAAAGACAGAAAAGGTAGGACTCTGGGGACAGCCATCTGCCTGCTCTGTGTATACAGAGGTGGAGGGGATCAACCAATCAGCTCTCAGTGTGGGGAAAACAATCTGAAAAATGAAAGAGAAGCAGGTCTGAGTCAGCAGCGGGCTTCCTTCTGGTGGCCTTTACATCAAAATGGAGGTTGAAACACTCACAAAAACTGCGACACAATGATCATATGTCTTCCTCCTTGCAACACGGGCATAATTACAGATGACCTGCTCCATTTAATACATCCTGACGCGGTGGCTCGTCGCTCACATTCGCCACATCCTGCGGTTTTCCCATCCATAGGAGTCCAATTATCCTGCTTTCTCTCAGCCTTCTCAAACACACAATTTCATCCAGGTTTGGAGAATGTGCCAACATCTCAACGTATACTTCAGCAGCGGCGGCGGCGGCACAGTCAAAGCAACAATGATAGCTAAATGCCTATTAGATGTGTCACCCACAGTATCGCTAAAATAAAGTCTCATCCAAAGACAGGCAGCTCCAGTGTGTTGACAACTGACACCTGACATGTGAGGACATTAAATATCACATTCTCCTTTCTTATCAGTCGACTATTTTGGATTTGCAAACCTCCCTCGTCTTCATCCTCCCCCAGACTGATCAGTGGAGTGCATTTGAAAACAGCCCTTAGCCAATCTGAGAGGAGCCTAAGACGGGAGGAAATATCAAAATGGCTCCAGAAGATGACAGGCCCAATGCGTAGCGGAGCCTGGATCTCTCAGCCTCATCCTTTGTGATTCCCTTCCCTCTTTTTTTCCAGCATATCAATCCCCCCAATGGATAAGAGTGAGAAGAGACAGCTCCTCCTGTTCCTCCTGTCTCTATTAGCTCCCTGGTGGATCTGCCTGATGTGAAGTGACTCCAGCTATAATCTCTCACTAAGTTTGTATGTTCTACAACTTGGCATGATTTAACTCAACTTCTCACACTCTTTTCTTAGACTCCCCCCCCTCTAGTTGAGCTGTGGTGCAGTGGCATCAGACAATGAAGGAGCGATGCAATATTGCGGCCTCGCAGACTCAGTAATGCAGTCAACGGTATACTGCCGTTTCAAACTGCTTATCCGGGCTGAATCCAGGTGGGAAATCATCCCCGTACAGTTTCCTTTCATAAGCGCCGGTCGGGGCTCAGCGCCGCTGTGTTTATCCCGGCGCACAAATCACTTCTCAGAATGGTCAAAAGAGCAAATAAATGATGGGAGTGACACCGAGGCTGAGGTCGGCTTTCCAGATGGAGTTCCCTGTTATCAATATCGCTTGGTGATCTTGTGCCTGCCATGCATAAATACACTCCACCACCTTCACCGGTTGAGTAATGTTTGCCTCCCTCCTCTCTGAGAATCAGAATAAGTCCACTTGACATAAAGAGCAGCATCCAATACCTCACGGAGAGTGATTCTGAAAAGGACCGAGGTGACTCGCTTCCTCCCGGATTCTTACTGTATAACAAGCTCGTCTCCCAATGTATTCCTAGGCGCCGGTTGCCGACAACATACAGATATAATGGAGCGGCGTCGGAGTCTGCCGGTCCCTCTGAGGCTGGGTTAGGGTGTGATGATCACAGGGGGATTGGCAAATTGTTGTGCGGGGGTCCCCCGACACTCGGAGAGAGCAGTCAATTAAAACATGAAGGAGGAGAACGGGCGCTCTCTCTGCGAAAATAAGAAAATAAAAAAGAAGACAACGGAGTGAGATGTAAAGACTTTGGAGTTTTCTTGTACATCAACCACGTTATCCTCCGCTGTGCGCCGCGTCGGAGTTAAAGCCCTCTCATCCTGAGCGGCTTTGAACCCCAAAGCAGCGTGAACTACACGCCTAATTTGCAGTTTGACGACACGTTTCCCATCACAGGTCTGAACGGTACAGGCCACTAAATGATTACAGGCCACTAAGTGATGACTAGGATACTATTTGTCCCTCTGTTTTAGTGATTGATGGGAATTATACGGTTTAGTTCTGTATAGAAATTGATTTGGATATTAAAAATATGTCCTGAGCGGAGCACCAACGAGTCGTCCAGCTTGAACTAGAATTGGCCTCGTGGTTGTACGCAGTGGCGGAGGCAGAAATCACAGTGTGGGGGGCACAGAGAAAATCAGGTGGGCCTGTCCCGTCAGAGACCGGTGTAATGTGTCCGGCTCGGAGGACTAAAGACTAGTAGTGATTAAAATGAGCTTGTAGCTCGTTGTCTACCTCACTACGGTTGGAAAGAGCCCTCGTTGGTGTTTTAATAACGTTTCTGTTATGAGTTATTGATTTGGGAAGTTTGAATCTATCAATATCTTTCACACTTTACCGAAGTTAGTTACTTTTTCATGTCTTCTTCCCTGAGACACAATCTTTTATTGTTTCTAAAAACAACGTACTGATCCATGTCCATCACCTTCAGTTACACAGCAGCACCGTCCTCATATGCACTCTTTGTTTTTTTAATATCCGTTTGTGAAAGGAAAATCTAATGACCAGAAGATACTCTGAACCTTTTAATGCTTTTTGTTCTGGTCAAAGGATGATGTCAGATCTTGTTCTGCAGGTTTCTCTCTCTCCTTGCTCATCACCTGTGATCCCCCTCAGCTGCTGATAATCAGCCTGGCTGGGAGGCTATATCAGCAGGTTGGCTGCTCAGTTGGTTGTGTGTCTGCAGAGGGTCCCCTTCTTTGTTGGTGTGTCATTGTTGGTAGATTTAGTGGGCGGATATGGGGAGTTATGTTCCCTCAGTCTCCTTTTAGAACCCAATAGACCCTTTTATTAGTATTTCTGTGTGCAGTTTATGTTTGTTAGTTTCTCAGTAGCGCCCCCTGTCATTCAGGCTTTTTTGGGGAACGTAACAATTGGGGGCTCGTCCGGGATTACTATAAACTAATAAGTAAATAAAATTGAATTTCCCTTCGGAATTAATAAAGTGCTTTTCTTCTTCTTCTTTCTAAACCTGTTCTTTGTGCAGGTATATTTTGTTGGTCACTCTTGAATTAATAGTTTGGTTATTTAAGGTTTCTCTCTCTCCTTGCTCATCACCTGTGATCATCCTCAGCTGTTGATAATCAGCCTGGTTGGGAGGCTATAACAGCAGGTCTCTTTCCAAGCTTTACTTCATTTATACTACTTTTTCAAAATAGCACATTTCACCAGCCAACACTCATATTTATGCCACAGGATTAAAATTTGTCTGACCCGAACATGCTCATAGCTAGAACATCCAAACGTTGCAAAGCTTTGTTCAAAAGGCACCAGCGTGTTGTGTTGTGGCCTTCCATAGCTTAGTAGGCCCTCTATGTCAGCGTCTAATCAGACAAGCTCCATCAGTACGGACATTTTATCCCAGGATTGCCTGTCTTACCACCCTTCCCATCTCTGATGTGCACCGTTCCTGCAGATCAGTAATGTTTGAAATTCCCAGCTTTTTTTTTTTTTAATCATGTCACTGATACCAAACAACAGGTGCTGGGAAGAAGAGTGACAAAGCCTGCAGCCGTTGTGAAATGAAGTGATTAGCCATCTTAATTAGCTGTCGTCTTTGGCCCTGGCCTTCTCTGCATGATGGAAAGTTGTGCTCCGAGGATCAATAGGGAGTAAAACAACAGCCACCCACGAGCCTCCTCTTAATCAAGCGCTCCTCGGCTGGGAAGCTGAAACACGGAGAGAAAGCCGGGGTGGGCAGGCTGTTTAGGGTAGAGGACACGGTTTGCCCTCACTATTGGCATCTGTTAAGCTCATTATTCATCCAGTCAATAGGTGGTACACTTCTTGCTTTTTACATCAACTGTTGTTGAACTCAACACCTTTGACCGCTTCTATGAATCAATATTAAAGCAAACCGTACTGCGATGTTGAATTGGATAACAGAGGGATAACCACTGTGGTCTTTCAGTTTCTCCAAACATCCAGGTATCCAGGTCCAGTACAGTTCCTTCATTCCAAATAAATGTACTGAAAAAGAACAAATAACACCAACAGCGTCATTTAATGCCTGCTTCAAATGACAGCGGAGTCATTTTCTTATTACTTTGATACCATTTTGTTCCCATGTAGTAACCAGCTAGCTTTCTACACTGCTAACTGCATCCAGCACTTTGCATTCCCACCACTAATTTGAGTGCCGTCCATGAGTTTTGTCTGCTGGAGCCACTGGGTGAGCTGTCCCCGGCTCGCTCTGTCTTGTTCTCCGTGGTGATGTTCTGCTTGACCGTGGCTCAGCTGTGCTTCCCTCCAGGGGGGCTCATTTGTAAGACTCCCTCCCTGCGCTACTCTAAAGCAAGAACTACTTGCTTACATATGGCCCTCAATTAGTTTGGTTACCGAGGGGCTCGGAGAGACCGCGCTGCTGAGAATGTACGACGGCAAAATGACTGACGCGTTATTGTTCATAGCCAGAGGAGACTGTGACTGTTGTTATTGTCCTCTCATTAGTGCTGTGAATATAGAGAAGATCAGCACATGATGATGATGATGATGATGATCTAGTGGGCTGCACAGCTCAGTCTGCTGGAGATGATGCTCAACAACTGCACTGCAAAGTTCCCTTCACTTTAAATATTTGATGTTATTAAAATAAACAATATTGTTTGTTTATTTTTCTTTCTTTCTTTTTCTTTATTTTGCAGTGGAGGTGGTGGGGCTCCAACAAATAACCACATTTAACCACTTACAGTAATCCATTCTTAGTTTTCTGACACACTGCTGACAGACGGACAGACGAGATGAGATGAGATGCAAACATCTCTCCCTTCCAACTCCACAGCGAGGTTGTCACGGGTTCAGTATGACTACTGTCCTGCTCCTGACAGAGGTATCCACCTCCTGCTTTGAAGGATGCAGTACAACACATGTACAACAGATGGCTTAATGTCAGAGGTAAAATGAATATTCCACACATTTATGTTTATATTGAAATCTTTAATCCAGAGTGAGATCTGTTTCTCTCCAGTTTGAACACACAGAATCCAGCTCTGTGTTTGTCTCAATGCTACAGTGTCTTGGAGGATAGAACAGGATATGCTGTTGGAAAAGATGTCGTGGAAAAGCAATATCCCATCATCAGGGAAGGGAAAACTGTACTCACAGGTATTAAATTGACTATTCATTCATGTGTGTGTAAAAATGGCAACCACAAATCCAATATAAACATCCCATTCTAAGCGGCACAGTTTGACTGTCAACTGATGCTCCGCACCGCAATCAGGGATTGTCGGCGAGAGATTAAAAGATATTTTCCTCTTCAGGCGGAGTAAATTGGTTTTGGATTAAGGCTGATTGATTGCTGCTGAGGTATACGGCAGTCTGTTTGAAATGCTCAGTTCTGAACACACAAGTAATTTCAGCCCGAGCTACTCAAGGAAATCACACCGGATGGAATCGATAGATATTATGTAGCAGTTACCAGCATCGCATTGTTCAAGGTTATCATTATGAAAAAATATTATATGATACTGAATGAGTTTGCATGTTAGTGTGAGATTCAGACGCAGAGAGAGCTTGTGTTAGTAACATATCGTCAGTGTGTGTGTATATGCTATGTCCATATGGATATCAGTGTTTATGGATCAATGTGCCTTGGCAACAGGAATAAAGGGGACTTGAAATGAGGCAGGACTTCAGCTTTGTTCTTCTACTGTCTCCATGTTAAACCTGAACTGGGGGAGTGTGCTCCCTGGCTGATTTCAACCTCTTGGTTGATGTGCTTTAGCACCAAATACTGTCGAGACCTTGTAAGAGAATACTTAAAGATGTTTCTCAACAGTGCGATGCAAAATTAACTGCGGTGTGGGAATTTGAAAAATCTGCATGCAAATGTTTTAACGCATGAGAACAACGATGCACACCGGGTTGGTGAGAATTATCCACACTGCCGTGTTCCATTTTCGTAAAAAAAAATTAATTAAACGCTTAATTTGAGAAGAAAAAATGGAGTCGAGCAGTAGCAGCAACTTCTCCTTCTTACCTATTGGCTGAGCTCCGGTCACGTGACCAGAACTTGCTGTTCCTTCAACAGATTTCACAATGGCGTTGGGGTCTCAAACCTTCTCATGTTCCAGCTAAACCGTGCACTACAAGATGATTCTGAGAACATCTGAGGAGGGAAATAGACATTACAGTAACTATTGATATAAGAATATTGATTCATATTTGATCAGCGCTGCCTAGTTTGACCGCTTGGTCGGAGTTCAGAGTGATTGACAGCCGGCTCTCATAGACGGCAGCTGGACAGCAGACCTCAGATCAGCTCTTACTGCTTGTTTTCCTCCGGTCTGTGAAATCTTGTAGATGCCGTTAGGAGCACCGGAGGACACCGGAGGACACCGGAGGACACCGAGGACACCGGAGGACACAGAGACACATGTTTTTTGTCAGGTTATCTGTTTTCTGTACTACTGTCACAATATAGCGACCGTTTTATAAAACTATCTTTTTTAAATCATATGTGCTGTAATCTCTCCTCCTTCAGCTTTAACGCAGTATATTTTCAGATGACCGTGGAACAGTTTGAGGCTCTGTTGGGGATGAAGACACACCAACTGACACGAACCAATCAACCCTGAGCAACGACTGGCAGTGTGATTGAGACGAGTGTTTTCCTCCGCCCATTTCTCCTCCAAATGGTAGATAATTAGTTGGGCTTCATTTGTTTAAACTGCCTTTTGCTAATAATGATATTGTTGTCTTCACTTTTTCACTGATCGCATCAAAGCTCTGCTATTTTATTTGTATTAGTATCAAAATGATTAAACGATAGATCCAGCACAGCAGAATATGAACTGTTACTGCCGCTGACTGAAGGATCTCCGTACTCAGGTTGTAAATGATCATGCTTACAACTCCCCAAGCTATGGAAGTTTATTCATGCCAAAATAATTGCGGGAGCAGTAAATAAACCAGTAATCAGTCTGCAAGATAGATAGTGTTCTTTTGTCATCTATTTTTAGAGTTTGTACGGAAGACCTGAGAGGCAAAACAAATCCATACATTTAGTCCTATTTTCTTGCAGAAATCTTCAAATGTCAAAAGTGTTTGATCCCAAATCCCAGGATGTCTTTTTCTACAGTGTTCCTCAAGGTCTTGGTGTCTTAATGTGGTATTTTGGAGGATTATTGATTATTCTCCAGTGGTTAAATGTAGCACCAAATCTGTGGAACAAATGTTAGCAACACAAGAATTGCTGCAACAACTTATGAGATATAACAGAGCATGAGGATGACCATCATATACTTCTATCATCATGTTCTAAACCCTGATAGCTGCATCTCAAATTACTCTTCAGGTTCCAGCTTTCAGATGATGTTCACCACTTCTATGTGACATCTACTGTTGACCTGCTATCTCCCCCTAAACACCCCCTGGACCCCCTAAAGACCTCCTGAACCCCCTAAAGACCTCCTGGACCCCCTAAAGACCCCCTGGACCCCCTAAAGTCCTCCTGGACCCCCCTAAAGAAGACAAAACCTGGTCTGTTGTGGGTCTCAGAGGGTTACTGCTATGTGCTTCTAATTTATACGCATGAATTAGTAATTTGTGTGCACAGTTTATTGATTTCTCTATGGGCTTCATGGGAATGTGTCTGGTTGTGAGATACTGATAGAATATAATGTAATTAGTTATTAGTCTGACTGTATTAAACCTTCAGACAGACCCTTATCCAATAGAAGCGTCCGACGCCGACTTTCATTTCCTACCAGATCAAACATTGCTCATATTTATTCTTCTAAAGTAGTTTTCCTGAGCTGATTGTGATTCTTTATTTTCCCCCAGCTGCAGTATAAAGTCCGATGTCTTGACCTTGTTAGGTCTGTTTCTCTATAACATATTCACAAGATTCATTTCACAGGTGCTGTTTTGATGTCCACCCTAATTCAATAGTATGTAAATAACTTTAATTTGCATTTGTTACTCAGAGGGCCAAAGGAAAGAAGTTGTTATTGTGTTGTTTCCGATCAATAAGTCCCTGAATTTGAGATTTGTCAGAATGTAGGGATTAGAATATATTGCTTTTTTCTATTGAGAAGCATGTTCACAAGAGATTTACTCAATATAATCCAACACCAATCTCTTTTCAACATTAAAGTCCTCTCGTAGCCTACCTGACATCAAACCTGAGCTCTTTAATTTAAAGATATTTCATCATCGATGACATTGTTCATTTGTACGAGGGTGAGCAGGAGGATCACAAATCATCATGTGATTACCACAGAAATAATTCCTGAGAGAATAAAGGTAGTGTCTTGGTGTGTCGGGCGGTAGTCGACAGCTCCGCTCACCTGTAGTTTGTAATATCTCTTTATTAAAGACAAACCTCTCTAAAATCACACAAACTCTTAACTTCAGTTGCGTCCGTCTGACATGTTGATCACTCATTAAAAGAAAACACTTTTATTCCCATTAATGCCACCGAATAAAGATGAATGAGCGTCCTGTACTGCTGGCCTCTGCTGTACTCTGGTGACTCTCTTTGCAGCCATCTGCAGGCTCCAGGTATCTGTTCCATCTGCAGGCTCTAATTGGAGTGATGTTACACGCTGTCAAGCCCCAATTACACACAACACATCCACTGCTTGCTGCTTGTTGGTTTCCTTTCTTTACAACAAGCACCAGAATGTGGTAAAATAACCACAGAAACTTCTGTGCTTACATGCACATCAAACCTGTTGGTCATGATTAACTATTCCACTCAGTGTAAATCCACATGTTGGGAACCGACGCAGGAAACACAGCTCACCATTCAAACTTCAAACTGGGCACAACCACTGATTTGAATTCCTGCAGGTAGACGTGAGGCTGTGAGCACCAACATGTTGTGATGGAGATTGTTCAGGTTCTAACGGCGTTCTCCTGATTTAACCGTGGATCATCACCAGGGTCACGTTGATGTCGCAATATGAAGATTAAAGAGGAAACGGTTTTTTTCCCAGCAGTTATGTTTGTATGTAAAACTGTTTTGCAAAAAATGATGTCATTGTTTTATGTTGTTAATTTCCAGTAATAAATATATACACACATTTGCATAAAGCAGCATATTTGTCCACTCCATGTTGATAAGAGGATTAAATACTTGATAAATCTCTCTTTGATTCTGCGTAGGCCTGGCTCATCTCAAATCAGCCTAATAAAAGTCCACTACTCAATAATAGTTGGCTCGTTTCATTGTCAGCATCCGTTGTTCCTCACTTCTGGCTTCATTGCATTCATTGGACACTACTTGGCCCCCATAAAAGTGGGTCCGGCATCATCACTTCATCTCGTGTTCATGCAGAGTAATGAGGTTTAAGACGTTTTACACTGTCAAAATGAAAACATGAATAATAAAGACATAAATTCACAAATCATTTAGCCTCATTTCTACATGAGAGGTGAGAGAAAAACTTTAATTCTCCTGAGTGGAAACGTGAAGGTGTGAGAGGGTGAAGATAACGTGTGTTCTCACTTACCTTTTTTGAATAGTGAATATAGGACACAGGTGTGATTTAAGTCTTTTCATTAACGTGGATGTAAAGTGTCTCAGTGTGTGGATGATTTTATATTATATATTGTCTTTGATTCACATGTTGCATTACATTTTTTACTGATCTGCTTCAATGAAATGACACAAATCATGTTTCCAGAAGGTAAAGCTGTAGCTTGTCTTTGATTGCTGTCTCCGTCTTCCTCTCGCCACCGGCGGCCAGCGTCTTCTTCTTTCCCGTTCGGAGTCGGAGAGAATGAGACTGCCTATTACCGGAGTCCCGGCTCTTTGACTGCTGCTGTCCTCGTTTTATATTCTGACTAAATGAATAGGCGCTTGAATTAAGTAATCTCCATTAACTCTCGGCGGAGTAATAAGAAGGGTCAATACTCTTTGGCCCGGCTATTCTTTAGATTCGGACGGCTCCCTTCTGACCTATTACCGAAGGTGATTCTCCAGATTCTTTTTTTGTGTGTGGAAAGATGACTCTGGAACTTAGCTCTGCCACTTCTCTTTCTGCCAAAAGACAAAATTGGCCTGCGGGGGAGAGGAAAAGTTGTCATTAAAATTACGTATCCCTTGACCCCACTTGAAGGTCGTATACTGGCAGCAATTACTGAGTGTGACTTTAAGGAGAGGCTCTGCTGGTCGTTAGTGTAGACAGTCCCCTGGCTGATCCCCCTGGGGGACAACGGGGGGGGGGGGGCTGGAGGACAAGAGTGCAGTATCCAATCCTTAAGCTGCTGGTCGGCCTGTGAGGACTCCACTATAGGAGGAGAATGATGGCAGAGAGGGGCTGGAGTGTCCTCTAGCAAATGTCAAAACCTCTCACTGAGAAGAAGCTCTGAGAAGGACAGACATGTGAGATGTTACTGATGTTACTGATGTTACTGATGTTACTGATGTTACTGATGTTACTGATGGGACTAACTCACACTCACATCTGCTAATCATGACAGCTTGATATCAACAGTCTGAACTTCCCCAACCTGCAGCCAACTCATGCAAACCTTCAGGTCTGTGAGGTGGGAGTCATCATGTCGTCATATGGTTTACAATTCCAGGGTGAAAAAAAGAGGTGAACAGCCAACAAAGAAAACAGAAATGTCAAGTTCATCAACATTAAAGACATGATATAATACGGTGCCTTCAAATGAAACTCGTGAGCTTGTGTTTACAACACGGGAAGTCGTGTGCACGATAAACGTGGCGTTGAAGTGGTGAAGTCGTGAAGAACACCGCTGCTGAGCAACGGCAAGATTAACGGCGTCTAGAAGTCACAGAGGATAATGATTTAGCAAGCTAGCTAGTGGGTAACATAATGCAGTAAATGCAAAGACATAATGACAGAGGAGAAGGATGAGGCCGTTGGGAATATCAACATCTTCCTCAGACATACGGAGCAAATATGATTAAAAACATTATAAAACGTTCACTATATCCTGACAGTAGTGTATGAGACAGGTAATCTGAAAAAAAATCATGTTCCTCTGTGTCCTCTGGTGTTCTCCTGTGTCCTCCAGTGTTCTCCTGTGTCCTCCAGTGTTCTCCGGTGTCCTCCTGTGTCCTCCGGTGTTCTCCTGTGTCCTCCAGTGTTCTCCGGTGTCCTCCGGTGCTCCTAACGGCATCTGCAAGATTTCCCAGACCGGAGGAAAACAAGCAGTAAGAGCTGATCTGGAGTCTGCCGTCTCTGAGCGGCTGTCAATCACTCACCTGCAAAACGTTGATACCTTCAGTGGATTTTACTGATTATGTTTCTGCAGAATTATGAATGCAGGAACTATTTTGACATAAATTGATATTTTTATAGTGAGTCCCCCTCAGCTGCTGATAATCAGCCTGGCTGGGAGGCTATAATATCAGCAGGTTGGCTGTTGTGTGTCTGCAGAGGGTCAACACCTTCAGTTGGCTCTCTGGGTTTTTGGTGTGTCATTGTTGGTAGATTTAGTGGGCGGATGTGGGGAGTTATATTCCCTCAGGCTCCTTTTAGAACCCAAGAGACCCTTTTATTAGTATTTCTGTGTGCAGTTTATGTTTGTTAGTTTCCCAGTAGCGCCCCCTGTCATTCAGGTTTTTTTGGGGAACGTAACAATTGGGGGCTCGTCCGGGATTACTATAAACTAATTTCCCCTCGGGATTAATAAAGTGCTTTTCTTCTTCTTCTTTCTAAACCTGTTCTTTGTGCAGGTATATTTTGTTGGTCACTCTTGAATTAATAGTTTGGTTATTTAAGGTTTCTCTCTCTCCTTGCTCATCACCTGTGATCATCCTCGGCTGTTGATAATCAGCTGTGTGTCTGTTGTGATGTTTCTGCAGAATTAAGAATGCAGGAATTTTTTTTTTGCTATTTTGACATAAATTGATATTTTTATAGTGAGTCAACTGACTGTGTGTTATGTGAAAGGTGTCAACACACCCACAGAGAAATTCCTTCAGCATTTTTAACTCGTATCAACCTCATTTTGGGCAACAGGCGTTAAGAAAGCTCTTAAAATCCACCGTGCACTACAGAACCTGCTCAGCAACCACCAAACAGCAGACAGACGCAGGTAGAGGGACTCTAGCTGGTGAACACAGTGAAGCAGCTTAAAGGCCAGAAATTATTATTTCTCATCTCATGGAGCATTAAGCCCATTTAATCCTTCAATTTATCTGAAAATATGAGAATCTTCTAAATTGAAGATAAGCCTGCAACAAGCTTAATTTGGAGGAACAGCACAAACAAAAGTCAACTGATTGTGTCGTCTTTCTACGAGGAAGCACAGCTGATTCTGACCATCAGCATCCGCCTCCATTGTAGAACTGCTTGACCGGTAATAATGTCTCGTGTTATGCTTGGAAACTAACTGAGAATATATAATAATAATAATAATACTATATATAATAAATAGACTCAAACAGGAGGACATGGTGCGTTTGTTGGGGACTACTTTCAGCGGCGGATTAATCCACATTTGGTGCTCTAGTGAGTATTAGTGGCAGCAGGACAGGCGATGTGTGATGAGTCAAAATAAACTACAGTGTATGTTCATGGTGATGAAGGAAGATGTCACCCAGTGAGGTTCATCATATTTTCCTATAAATGTGCAGCAACACGAGCCATCGGTGCACCGGCAGTGTTTAGGCAACAAAACTACTTAGTTAGGTTTAAGAAAAGATGTTGGTTTGGGTTCAAATAACTACGGAAGTGGCGTCACTTAAAGGGACTCTCTGTAAGAATCAGTAATTGCTTGTTAACAGTGACACCTGTGGCCGTTAAGTCAACCACAGTCCGCGTCCTGTTGCTAGCATCGCTCAAAACAGTGAGGCGACACACAAGACTGAACGTGATTGGCAGCTAAAAGCACAATACCACTCTATATTTCAGCTGCTTGGTAGTAATGTTAGCTGACCAGACCAAGGTCTCTCCATGAATCAAAGGCCCGGACAATATTGATCTTAGTTTCCCGGCCGAACGTTGATAACATAACGCATGACGTCCCATCCGTTGGATTTTTCGGACGGGTTCTTCACATTCAAAGCGGTCTACAGGCTGAGAGAGGAAACCCAGGAAGTCGCGAAAGGTCTCATTTTTTAGGTTAGGTTATAATCTGTTCACAAACTGGCAATAAAAAACGATTAAAAACGTTTCTACGTTTAAAAACTTACATACAGTCCCTTTTAAATTACAGAAGTTACGTGACAAGTCATTCCTGACTTCTGGTTTCACACAGGACACAACCAGCGGTCTCCTGGGTGATAGTCCGGTGTGTTTTGGACCCATCCATCCACCCCGACCTCTTCCCTACGCAGATGTTGTCGCTCTTTATACTACGCCACCGGACCTGGCTCATGGGTTCTATACGAGTTGTACTGCATTACATTTGGTAGGTATAAGTATGAAGAGTGTGTACACTGTAGTAGTTTTTGCTCTACGGCACAGAGGAAGCAGATATATCTTTGATACACTCAGTACGTGTTAGTGGATGCATTCACTGTTTTGTTGACCAGACTTTAACTTCTGGACCTGGAGAACAGAAGAAAACAATAAGTGATGCATCCACTCCTGTACTGTCACCATCACACTTAAAGATCCAGTCAGGCTCCTCCAGTCAGTCAGTCAGGAAGCTGCAGGCCTCATTCAAGTGTTCCACATGCTGATGTGTTGCTGCTGCTGTTGTGGAAACACACCAAGGAACGTTTCAATCTGGGTCACCAGAAAAACCATGCGTGACAACGTAAAGATGTGACAACAGAAAGTACTTGATTACACCCCCGTCACAAACAGTTCCTTTAAACGTCACGGAGAGGAAATCGTTCTTCGTTTTAACATGCAAAAGCCTCCATCACCATCTCCCCAAGAGCTCTCTGTTTTAGCACTCTGGCTAATTAGATGGGTGATAGGAGTGGCACTGATTGACATTATAAAAGCTGCACTATCACTCCTCACCAGTAACCCTCTCTCTCTCTCTCTCTCTCTCTCTCTCTCCGTGTTGAAAGTTACCATCAGAGGAATTATTTAAGATAAAAAGCAGTATGGAAAAAAGATCCTCCCCTGACAGATATTATCATTACAACCCTTTATGGAAAGTGCTAACTTACTTTTTTCCCTTCCTCCTCTCTTTCTTTCTCCATCTGTGCCCCTCTCTCTCTCTCTCTCTCTCTCTCTCTCTCTGTCTCCCAACGGGTAAAGAAAGGCAAGGAGAGAGGAAGGAGGAATAGAAGAATGAGTGAGCTCTGTCAATTGGAGTGAGTGCACTGCTAAGTCTGGCTACACTACAAAGGTTAGCAGATCTGACTGTCAATAGTGTCTTGTGGGTGGGAGGGTGAGGGAGGGTGAGGGAGGGTGAGGGGGGGGGTGAGGTGGTGAGGTGGTGAGGTGGTGGGGGGGCGGTCGCTTTGAGAGAAAGAGATACTTTGATATTTGGGAATGTTAGAAGGGTGAATGTGGAGAAGTGGAGGTTGGGGATCTAATTACCGGGCCATAATTGGGGGCTGGGGAATAGGTTGCCGTCCTCTCAACTCGCTGCAGATCAATTATGTTAAGAGAACATCTGTAAGTAGAGCTTAATGAGGTCCATTAGAGCAACATGCGCTGCCTTCCCTAACGGTGCTTGTCAGCTTCTTGGATGAGCTGGAGTGTGCTGCTGACTGGGGACCTGGTGGAGGGGCTTAAATAGGAGAGGAGGCTCCACTCTGCTGCCAGACAACCAGAGAGACACACACAGACAGAGACACACAGAGAGAGAAGGGAGGGAGAAGGTGAGCGAGCAGCAGCAAAGGGGGGACAGAGACGACCTGTGAGCCGGGTCCGGAGAGGGGGGGATCTGATCTGACAACTGGAGTTCTGTAACTCCGACTGGCGCCAAGTTCTCTTCAGACAACCTGGAGTCTGAGGAAAGTTGCCTTGTGGACACTTTAAGTGAAAGTGAAGAGGAGAGACGGACCGCTGCAGCGACCCTGACTCTGTGTTTCTGGGCATCTCTGGCTGCTCTTTAAGGTACGTGTTCAATTCTTCTGTGTGTTCAGTCCTCTGTGTGTTCAGTCCTCTGTGTGTTCAGTCCTCTGTGTGTTCAGTCCTCTGTGTGTTCAGTCCTCTGTGTGTTCAGTCCTCTGTGTGTTCAGTCCTCTGTGTGTTCAGTCCTCTGTGTGTTTCTGGGTTGGAGCGCGCTCTCCTCCTCTCCTCTCCTCTCCTGTCCTCTCCTCTCCTGTCCTCTCCTCTCCTCTCCTGTCCTCTCCTCTCCTCTCCTGTCATCTCCTCTCCTGTCCTCTCCTGTCCTCTCCTCTCCTCTCCTCTCCTCTCCTGTCCTCTCCTCTCCTGTCCTCTCCTGTCCTCTCCTCTCCTCTCCTCTCCGCGGAGCCACGGCTGCGTGTAAAAGTGTCGGCAAGACATGAACACAGCTGCTGAGGGCAGACTCCATCCTCCATCCTCCATCCTCCGTCCTCCGTCAGTCTCTCAGGCTGCTGGTCCACGCTGTCCTTTTATCTCTTCATTAGAGACGGAGGCGGGAGGCTGCGGGGTCAGCAGGCACGACCACAATGAGCTGCTCTTCTGTCCGTTTGTGCGCGTGTATGTAGATGATGTGAGCGTTTATAGATGATGTTTCCGTTGGATGAAGAGACTCGATCCGCGCCGTGCGACCGTCTCCTCCATCCTCCATCCACCACCGCTGCCTTCTGTCTCCATCTTCCCTTCACACGGAGGATGACTAACCGGTGGAAGGGCACCGGAGAGAGAGAGAGAGAGAAGAGAGAGAGAGAGAGAGAGAGAGAGAGAGAGAGAGAGAGAGAGAGAGAGAGAGAGAGAGAGAGGTGGCAGCAGCCTCACACACACACACACACACACACTCTGCAGAAAATTGCATGATTACCAAGATAGGCCGCCTTGAAATAATTCAATCCATGACAAAACCTAATTACTGGCAGGTAATACCCTGTCAGCTTTAATGCATCTCATCACTCATAATGGCGCAGAGAGCATTTTATGACCCATCTCATTATCGCTGCATTTTGGGCTGGAGCCGCATGCCAACTATTGACTTGTATCTCCTCCTCCTCCTCTCTACCAGAATATTTAAGGGGAGAACTTGTCAGGCTGTGTTGGAACACTGAATGGTGTGTATGCAAAAGGGAGGTGTGAGGTGGAGATGTGGAGGCACCAACATGTGGACCTCATCCTGATGCTCTCATCTAGTCCACACTCATACTGATCAGGACTGAATGGTGCAACAAATAAACCCCGTCCTCTAATTACAGGAAGGATTTAAATAAAGAGGAGAGGTGATGGAGGAGATGGGAGGAGAGGAGAGGAGAGGAGAGGAGGAGAGAGGAGAGGAGAGGAGAGGAGAGGAGAGGAGAGGAGAGGAGATAATGAGTCCAGGCTGCCACGCGGAGCTCCAGGACCTCACATGACGCCTGCGTGTGCGCGCGTTAGGAAAGAGGAATCAATGATCTCGGTTCAGACTGATTTAATTGTCTGTATTAGATCTGCTTCCTCTTTATTTAAACTCTATTCTGGTCTCAGACCGGTTCACTGACTCTCTCTCTCTCTCTCTGTTGCTCGACTGGCCACGTGCACGCTGATTGTTTTAAAGGTCCCATATCAGCTCATCTTCAGGTTCATTCTTGTATCTTGTGTTTCTACTAGAACATGTTTACATTCTGTAATGTTAAAAAAACAACTTTATTTTCCTCATCCTGTCTATCTGAATATACCTGTATTCACCCTCTGGGTCTGAATATACCTGTATTCACCCTCTGGGTCTGAATATACCTGTATTCACCCTCTGGGTCTGAATATACCTGTATTCACCCTCTGGGTCTGAATATACCTGTATTCACCCTCTGGGTCTGAATATACCTGTATTCACCCTCTGGGTCTGAATATACCTGTATTCACCCTCTGGGTCTGAATATACCTGTATTCACCCTCTGTCTGAATATACCTGTATTCACCCTCTGTCTGAATATACCTGTATTCACCCTCCGTCTGAATATACCTGTATTCACCCTCTATCTGAATATACCTGTATTCACCCTCTGTCTGAATATACCTGTATTCACCCTCTGGGTCTGAATATACCTGTATTCACCCTCTGTCTGAATATACCTGTATTCACCCTCTGTCTGAATATACCTGTATTCACCCTCTGTCTGAATATACCTGTATTCACCCTCCGTCTGAATATACCTGTATTCACCCTCTGGGTCTGAATATACCTGTATTCACCCTCTGTCTGAATATACCTGTATTCACCCTCTGTCTGAATATACCTGTATTCACCCTCTGGGTCTGAATATACCTGTATTCACCCTCTATCTGAATATACCTGTATTCACCCTCTGTCTGAATATACCTGTATTCACCCTCTGGGTCTGAATATACCTGTATTCACCCTCTATCTGAATATACCTGTATTCACCCTCTGTCTGAATATACCTGTATTCACCCTCTATCTGAATATACCTGTATTCACCCTCTGTCTGAATATACCTGTATTCACCCTCTATCTGAATATACCTGTATTCACCCTCTGTCTGAATATACCTGTATTCACCCTCTGGGTCTGAATATACCTGTATTCACCCTCTATCTGAATATACCTGTATTCACCCTCTGTCTGAATATACCTGTATTCACCCTCTATCTGAATATACCTGTATTCACCCTCTGTCTGAATATACCTGTATTCACCCTCTATCTGAATATACCTGTATTCACCCTCTGTCTGAATATACCTGTATTCACCCTCTGGGTCTGAATATACCTGTATTCACCCTCTGGGTCTGAATATACCTGTATTCACCCTCTGGGTCTGAATATACCTGTATTCACCCTCTGGGTCTGAATATACCTGTATTCACCCTCTATCTGAATATACCTGTATTCACCCTCTGTCTGAATATACCTGTATTCACCCTCTGTCTGAATATACCTGTATTCACCCTCTGTCTGAATATACCTGTATTCACCCTCTATCTGAATATACCTGTATTCACCCTCTGGGTCTGAATATACCTGTATTCACCCTCTGTCTGAATATACCTGTATTCACCCTCTGTCTGAATATACCTGTATTCACCCTCTGGGTCTGAATATACCTGTATTCACCCTCTATCTGAATATACCTGTATTCACCCTCTATCTGAATATACCTGTATTCACCCTCTGTCTGAATATACCTGTATTCACCCTCTATCTGAATATACCTGTATTCACCCTCTGGGTCTGAATATACCTGTATTCACCCTCTGTCTGAATATACCTGTATTCACCCTCTGTCTGAATATACCTGTATTCACCCTCTGTCTGAATATACCTGTATTCACCCTCTATCTGAATATACCTGTATTCACCCTCTGGGTCTGAATATACCTGTATTCACCCTCTGTCTGAATATACCTGTATTCACCCTCTGTCTGAATATACCTGTATTCACCCTCTGGGTCTGAATATACCTGTATTCACCCTCTGTCTGAATATACCTGTATTCACCCTCTATCTGAATATACCTGTATTCACCCTCTGTCTGAATATACCTGTATTCACCCTCTATCTGAATATACCTGTATTCACCCTCTGGGTCTGAATATACCTGTATTCACCCTCTGTCTGAATATACCTGTATTCACCCTCTGTCTGAATATACCTGTATTCACCCTCTGTCTGAATATACCTGTATTCACCCTCTGTCTGAATATACCTGTATTCACCCTCTGTCTGAATATACCTGTATTCACCCTCTGGGTCTGAATATACCTGTATTCACCCTCTGTCTGAATATACCTGTATTCACCCTCTGTCTGAATATACCTGTATTCACCCTCTGGGTCTGAATATACCTGTATTCACCCTCTGGGTCTGAATATACCTGTATTCACCCTCTGTCTGAATATACCTGTATTCACCCTCTATCTGAATATACCTGTATTCACCCTCTGGGTCTGAATATACCTGTATTCACCCTCTGTCTGAATATACCTGTATTCACCCTCTGTCTGAATATACCTGTATTCACCCTCTGGGTCTGAATATACCTGTATTCACCCTCTGTCTGAATATACCTGTATTCACCCTCTATCTGAATATACCTGTATTCACCCTCTGTCTGAATATACCTGTATTCACCCTCTATCTGAATATACCTGTATTCACCCTCTGGGTCTGAATATACCTGTATTCACCCTCTGTCTGAATATACCTGTATTCACCCTCTGTCTGAATATACCTGTATTCACCCTCTGTCTGAATATACCTGTATTCACCCTCTGTCTGAATATACCTGTATTCACCCTCTGTCTGAATATACCTGTATTCACCCTCTGGGTCTGAATATACCTGTATTCACCCTCTGTCTGAATATACCTGTATTCACCCTCTGTCTGAAACGCTCCGTTTTAGAGCATTTTGATGGAATTGCAACAGAATTGCGTTGCTAGGCAACAGCCTGGGTCCATGTTTACTTCCTGTCAGCTGATGTCATTCACATACAACAGGAAATAAACTGGGACATATTTAGAATGTTTACGTTTAAAACTGTGTAATGATCTAAATATTGTATATTTGTGACATCACAAATGGACAGAAATCCTGACGGCTTGTTTCAAACGCACAGTTTGTGAATACGGGCTGTGTGTGTTTCTCTGTGGATTAAGCGTTTCGATACTTTCACAGTATTTATATAGAACTTAAAGGGACTGTTTGTAACTTCTTACACGTATAAATGTACCGGGTCGGGATCCCATGCACGCTTGCGTGTGGCTGGAGTCTCTGCTCCTCTGCCTGCCTTCACTCACACACCGCGCTCCTTCTCTCTCTCTCTCCACCTCTCACGTGCATGCTGCTCACTCCACACTGCAGAAGAGTTAGTTTAGCTCTGAGAATATCTAGTGAATGTTCAGTGGACGTTTGTGCAGAAATAACTGCTGCAGCTCCTCCAGACCAACAGAGGTTTCCCGTGTCTTGTGAAGTGACGGGGCTCCGCAGAGAGAAACGTTATCGTCTCCCCCGTTCCCTCCGGCCGCGGTCGGGAGGCCGAGGCGGGAAAAGCCAACACTAGGATCAGCATTGATTCATGGAGAGACCTTGGTCTGGTCAGCTAACATTACTGCCAAGCAGCTGAAATATAGAGTGATACTGTGCTTTTAGCTGACGTGTGTCTCCTCACTGTGTTGAGCGATGCTCCTTCATGTCTATGTAGAGCGAGCACAAGCGCCAGCAACAGGACGCTGACTTTAGTTGACTTAACGGACACAGGTGAAGCTGTTAACAACACATTATGATTCTTACTAACAGTCCCTTTAAACCTGCTTTATAATGAAAAAACATGGAAATGTCACTTTGTTATAATGTGGGACCTTTAAGGTGCATCAATCAGAGCTGCTCATCAACAGCAGTCCTGTTTCATCTGCGTGCACGTGGCTGAACTCTCCAGATGTGACAGACGTCAGTCAGCTTGTTGTTAACAGTAGAGTGTCCCTGAACGCACCAGTCCACCTTAAACCGACTGATGCGCGTGCACCTGCAGACTAACCTGTTCCTGACTCTAGAATATAATGAACGCCGTGCGTGTGCGCGTGCCCGCGGCTCCACGTTGTGTGGGGGGGAAATGGGCGTTCCGGGGGCGTGCACGCGCAGCATGCTCTCCGTCCTCTAGAGGAGCGGCGGGAACTCAGTGGAGACCTGATCCTGATGGTGGATCGTGCACGGTGCACGGAGTGATGTCTCACCGGTGAGGGACTGGGGGCGGGGTGGGGGGGGGTTGGAGATAATAAAGCTGGACTTCCTGCCGTCTCGTGCACACTCTCGCTCATGCACTGGGGGGGTCCTGAAGTCCTGAAGACCTGCTGACTGTCTGCAGCTCCGTGCACACCTGTAGCTGCACGCGACTCTGGATCCACCTGGAGAGGAGAGGAGAGGAGAGGAGAGGAGAGGAGGCGCGAGATGACAGTCTGGTGAACTTTGTTTGTGCATGAGGGACGTGGTCTGATCTGGTTCTGATCTGGTTCTGATCTGGTACTGGTCTGGTACTGGTCTGGTCTGGTCTGGTCTGGTCTGGGTCTGATCTGGTCTGGGTCCTCTGCTGGACTTGATGTTCTGCTGGACTAGTTGATAGAAGGTGAGTGAAGCTGGAGACTGAACCATCTCTAGATGTTCTCCATCATATCAATACATTATTAAATCAATTAATCAATTAGTTTCATCATGAAGCTTCTGGGATCTAGATATGGGCTCTGAGTGAGAGAGTTCTGCAGACCCGGTTGGGTACCGGACTGGACCGGGCTCCCGGTGCTCCTCCCGGTCCTCCCGGTGCTCCTCCTGGTACTCCCGGTCCTCCCGGTGCTGTATAGTTCTCCGTTAAAGCGCTGATGAGCAGCAGCAGGAGCCGCTGTTCTGTTCTGTTCTGTTCTGTTCTGAGGCAGCAGGATTAGAGTGTGTGTGTGTGTGTGTGTGTGTGTGTGTGTGTGTGTGTGTGTGTGTGTGTGTGTGTGTGTGTGTGTGTGTGTGTGTGTGTGTGTGTGTGTGTGTGTGTGTGTGTGTGTGTGTGTGTGTGTGTGTGTGTGTGTGTGTGTGTGAGTGAGAGGAAGCGTCTCTCAGTCAGTCGCTCTCTGCTTCTCTCCGGTCGCGCATCTCTCCGTCTCTCGGTTCTCAACGCGCCGCGTGACGACGGACCGGACCGGACCGGACGGAACCGAGCAGCTCCTCCTCTCGTCTCTCCGGTGCTGCACGGTGTTCTGTTTGTTCTGCTGGCCTCCTCTCTGGATAGTCCCTCTCTCTCGGTAACAAAGCCCCGCTGCCTGCTGCTGCCTGCAGACAGCTGCTCTGCTCTCCGGACCAGGCGGCTCCGGTTGCTGCTCGGTCGGTCGGTCGTCGGTCGGTCGGTCGGTCGGTGCTTCTGCGGTTCAACAAATGCAGAAAAGGGAGAAAAGTTTCGGTAAGACGTTTCCTCGTTTCTCATCATGTGTGTGTGTGTTTGGTGTTTCGTGCTCTGCCGTGCGTCGGACCCGCAGCTCGGACCGGCTGTTGCTCCAACCGGAGACATCCTCCGGTGATAACCTCTACCGGAGACATCCCGGAGCTGATCCCGGAGCTCCGGAGCTGCTGCTCGTCACCGGAGGAGCATCACGGCAGATCGAGTCTCTGTGTGTTAAATCCGTTATTGGCCTTTACCGGCACTCCGCTGCCATGGCAACAGTAATTAAACTGATAGGGTGAAATGTCAGCAGCTCGGTGGAGAACAGCTGCGACTGAAATATAACACTGTTCTCTCCATCCTCCATCCATCCTCTCCTCCTCCATCACCTCCTCCTCTCCTCTCCTCCATCCTCTCCTCTATCCTCTATCCTCTCCTCCATCCCCTCCTTGTCTCCTCTCCTCTCCTCCATCCTCTCCTCCATCCTCTATCCTCTCCTCCATCCCCTCCTTGTCTCCTCTCCTCTCCTCCATCCTCTCCTCCATCCTCTATCCTCTCCTCCATCCCCTCCTTGTCTCCTCTCCTCTCCTCCATCCTCTCCTCCATCCTCTATCCTCTCCTCCATCCCCTCCTTGTCTCCTCTCCTCCATCCTCTCCTCTCCTCTCCTCTCCTCCATCCCCTCCTTGTCTCCTCTCCTCCATCCTCCATCCTCTATCCTCTCTTCCATCACCTCCTTGTCTCCTCTCCTCCTCTCCATCCTCTATCCTCTCATCTATCCTCTCCTCTCCTCCATCCTCTCCTCCTCTCCTCTCCTCTGGAGGATGATCCATGTGTCCGAGGACACTCAGCAGCAGCAGCCTTCAACTTCCACACTGAGAGTAGAACAGTAGAACAGGGAGGAAACAACACAGATCTGATTAGCAGCTCTGAGCAGCTGTTCTTCTCTCTGCTTCATGGAAACACGGAGCTTTTGTTCAGCCCTTCAGCTCTTCAGCGGGCGGAAGAGCCAAGTGGTCGAATTCCTCTTCTTCTTCTTCTTCTTCTTCTTCTCCTTCTTCTTCTTCTTCTCCTTCTTCTTCTCCTCCTGAGTTGATTGCACAGTGATAAAGAGGGAGTCTAAACTCTTCTTCCTTTGGTTTGGTGTATAATGTGTGGCAGCTGAGGACGAGCCGTCTGTGTGTGTCCTGACATGTTTTATAATAGTGTTGCTTTAAACCCAGTTCAGCTCTAGTCTTCCTCCAACTCACTGAAACTCAGTCTGACAACATTTTCTCCTGCTGAACTTTAAAGGTGTTTTTATTTATTTATGTATTTATTTACAACATTAGATGACATGTTGCCTGAGCGTGCTGGAGGTAGATGGTCCATCCGGTCCAGTAACATGTGGTGTTGTGTAGTGTGTTAGTGTGGATGCAGACTGATGACAGCTCACATGTTGGTTTCTGTGATGGAACAACTTTCAACTTTCCTGTTTACATTAATTAAATTAATATTAACCGCTGCAGCGTCCTGCACCTCTAACACTCAGCAGGAATCATGTACTAACTCATGTAAAGTGTGTTTTTATACTTGGAAACAGTCCAGACTGAGAACCACGTAGAACCACGTAGAACCACGTAGAACCACGTAGAACTCAAATGATAAAAAAAGGAAGTTTGACTGTTTAAAATGACTAAAACTAAAGTATACTTTAAGAAACACTGAGCGCGCGCGTGTGTGTGTGTGTGAGCGTGTGTGTGTGTGAGCATGTGTGTGTGTGTGTGTGTGTGTGTGTTGAATGGGGGACAAAGGGGATGGGGGGTGTGCCTGCCTGCCTCTCCTCAGGGAATGGAAGGAGAATACTAATTCCAGCCCGGTGCGAAGCCACATTGCCCCCCCGACCACCCCCCCATCCTGGCCTCCCCAATGGGCCAACAAAGCCTCTCCACAGTCCGCTCAGGACAAACAATACAGGCCGCTGCAAAGCCCCCCCGCCTGGAGCCACGCCCCTTTAAACACAGAGAGGAGGTCAATGTAGAAAAAAACTAAACCCCCAAAAAAAAGTGTCCTGGAAGAAATGTGAAACTGTGTCTTTGTGTGTGTGTGTGTGTGTGTGTGTGTGTGTCTTTGTGTGTGTGTGTGTGTGTGTGTGTGTGTGTGTGTGTGTGTGGGCTGCGTGTCGGTGTCACAACACTGAACCATTAGTTTTCACTCCTCTTCGTCTTCGTCTCCGTCTTCCAGTCCGATGTTGTTATTTTACTATAACGTAACCCTTTTAATCTCTCTGATTATTATTATTATTGTTAAATATAGTTTAAATGATACTTTAAATTATAGTTAAATAAGTGTTATACATTCTACTGTATAACACTAATAACAAAGACGTGTTCCTTACTGTCATTTCTCTAATGTTAATGGCCTTGTATTGAAGCTGATTGAACAGGAGTGTGTGTTCTCAGAGTCAGATATATTGGTTGTATTTACCGCCGGCCTGCTGAGGGCTGCGTCCCAGATCCTCATCTACTGCAGACTACACACTGTAACTCTGGCGCCTTTGTGCAGTGCATTGTGGGAAAATACTTCCAACAGCACACCAAAAAAATTAAATGATTTCACGTATGCATTCTGCATGCGCTTTATTTTTTTGGTGCTGCACTTAATTTATAGGATTTTATTTGTAACTTTTATTTTCCCGTCAGTTTGCTGGACTTTTGAATTAAGACGCAGACAAACTGGGACTTCTGACTCGGTCAAACCTGAGAAAAAAAGTATTATTTTTTCATGTTTTTTGAGCTCTCTTCCTGACGCTCTCCTCACTCACAACATTTGTTATATTTTTTGCAGTAAAGGAACGTCTGCAAAGTCTGTGTACTGATGTTTTGAGTCATTTGGTTGAGTTAATCTCTGTGTAGTCTGCAGACCTTCATGGTTTTGACACACACTTTAAGATTTGAATCAGTGTTTTTATACACGCGACAAAAAAACACTAAATTAATTTTCACTGTTAACGTGTTAAATGTCAGTCGCCTACATCCACTAGATAACTCCTAATTACTGGTTAAAATCTGTGTTTTTGATAAATGCAAAATATAGCAATGATATAGTCGACAAATACTCATTTTCACTTGTGTCTTATTTAATTTTAGTGTTATTTAAAATTAGTGTTAAATACATAAATATAGTACTCAGACCTCGTCTGCTGCTTAAAGATGGACGAGCACAATGAGAGCACGTCAGGAACTGTATTCCACTTTCCTCATCAACTAAACCTTTTTTATAAATGTCATACGTGTTCTCCGTACTCGATCATTTTAGCTTCATCTTGTCTTTTCTTTTCTCTCTGTGTCACCGTGAGGAAGCGTCTGCCTTCCTCCTCAGTCGGCTGCTGTTGGATGAGTTGTTTGAAGCCTCTCTCTCTCCCTCTCTCTCTGCTTCTCCCAGGTATACAAATGCTCTCCGTCCAGCCGGACACCAAGCCAAAAGGCTGTGCCGGCTGCAACCGGAAGATCAAGGACCGCTACCTGCTGAAGGCCCTCGATAAGTACTGGCACGAGGACTGCCTCAAGTGTGCCTGCTGTGACTGCAGGCTGGGCGAGGTGGGCTCCACGCTCTACACCAAAGCCAACCTCATCCTGTGCCGGAGAGACTACCTACGGTAAGAAAGACGACAAAACACACACACACACACACGCCTGGTCCCAGTGTGCACGAGGCCGTCAGAGTCATTTACACACAGTTAGGTGTATTCGGTGGAATGGAGCACAGAGACGTTTTATTCCGGCCTGTGATCTTGTTTTAAGGCCTCAAAATGTGTCTCGACCACCCAGCAATCAGACCGCTGCAAATGTGTAAATGATGGTATATTATGGGATATTATGGGATGGCATTTCCACTTTTTAATTAGTTACATTTGTTGTTTTATTTTCAGTAATGTGTTTTTATTCAGCAAACATCAATGTAACCGTCTCAGGAGTCTCACGTGACCCCGTTTCCATCATTTACATGTTGGTATTGTTTCTATTTATCCGACATCTCAGTTGAGCTCCAGACGCCGTCGTCACGGCCTTGTGTGTATTCAAGGTAGCCACATGAAGAAACATTTGCTGTGAATAGTTGCAATCCAGATTTTTAGTGGATTATACATGTTGAGTTTAGTGAAACTGACAGAAACTATGATCTTAAAATATCATCAGAAGTCACAAATAACACGGATGAAAAATAATAGATTTATTCTGAGTAGCTTTTCCTTCAGTCACCACGCCACCAACCTTTCTGATATTATGAGGCTGGAGAATGTTAATTATTCTCAAAAGCATCACAACCAATAAATAACTATTTCAATTTACGCCAGCAATAACAATAAACTCTTTACAGCCAATCAGGATGAGGAACAGCACTGTGGATATCTTGATTGACAGAGAGATGCACCAATCGGTTCCAGCCTGACGTACGGTGGGGGCGGAACACTGATAGGATCAATTCATATAGTCAGGGTTATTATAGGAAACTCATATGAAAATAAGCAGTGAAAAATATTGTTAGTAAACTAAGAAAAACTCAATATTGCCCGGGTAAAAAATTAAATAAAAATAGACGCAAATTAATTAGTATTTATTTATTTTTTGTATTATTCCTGTCAGCTCCGAGAGATGACGCTGTGCCGTAACGCTTCACTAAAATAACGCAGAGATTGAACATGAAACATCATGCAGTATGTACAGTATGTAATGTAACTACAAAACTAAACTAAAACTAAATGTATAAAAACTAAACTAAAACTAGCAAACATACTCTGAAAACCAACTAAAACTAAACTTCACTTCCTGTTTATTCTCTGGAATAGAATGTTTTTAATTCACAGAAATATATAGTATATATATATATATATATATTTATATATATATATGGTCACAATGTATTAACTGAGCCTTTTAAAAACAATTTGAATATGAGGTGAAATTATTTCCAATATGAATCATTTCTCAAAAGTCATCAAAGGAATCCTCATCCACAGATTATTTATTGTTATTTATTGTTTATTATTTTTTTTTAGCATGACTGGTAAAGATATATATATATATATGTATATATGTGTATATATATATATATATATATATATATATATATATAAGAGCCGTCAGTGTTATTGTGGTCGTACTGAGACCAGCCGCTGTCTTTAAAGTTCTTTACATAAGGAATGTGTAGTTTATGGAGGTCACATGGAGAGATTTCTACAGACACTGATCAGCATTTCAGATTTTAAAAAAAAAAAGTAAATATTTTGGCATTCTTTGTACCCAATGTGTGAGATTTATGACAAAAATATAAATTACAAAAAATATAAATTACAGGACATTTATACATAATGTAAAAAGAAAAAAACAGCATTTTATCAGTGTGTGTGTGTGTGTGTGTGTGTGTGTGTGTGTGTGTGTGTGTGTGTGTGTGTGTGTGTTTGAGAGTGTGTGTGTGTGTTTGAGAGTGTGTGTGTGTGTGTGTGTGTGTGTAGACTAACCTGCTCAGAGAGGAGAAGCTTTCTGTGCCGGAGAATTGAACCAAAAGGTTTTGAGCCTCACTGCTGGATTATCAAGCCTCAGTCAGACTCACTGACTCGGCCTGAACACTCACACCGGCTCCATGTGCAGCCAGGCGCCGGTGGAAAACACCATGCAACACACTGTTTATTATTATTATTATTAATATTATTAAGTAAAGTTATATGTTTCCATCAATGCACCTCTTACATTTTCCACATAGAAGAACATGAGTGGAACCAGTGAGGTGATGCAGCAGCCAGCTGGAGCTCAGGTTGATGGTTTGATACCTGCTCGCCCTCCACATGTTGAGCTAAACACTGAGCTGCAAACTGCTGCTTGATAAAGTGTCAAAAAACATATTAGGTGAGAGGTCAGAGGTCACTGAGACAATCCGTCTGTTTGAAGCGTTGTTGAATAGTTGGTGTAAAGGTTTTGGATAGCGTTGGTATAGTAATTATGTGGAGGAGAGTCAGTAGAAGACAACCTCTCTCTCTTTTTCTTCTGTTGTTGTGCTGCAGTCGTGTTGCAGATATATATATACGTGTTGCAGATTGTCTTTATAGTTGCTCAGTTTCCACCAGGAGGAAACCTCCAGGTCTGAGAGGTGAAGCCGATGCTATAAAGAGCTTTAAACCTGCATCCTGTCTAGCAGCCAGCAGGGGGCGACTCCTCTGGTTCTATAGAAGTCTCTGAGAAAACTGGATTTATGACCTCAGTAAACATTGTAAACGTG
Organism: Sebastes fasciatus; assembly: GCF_043250625.1. Classification (NCBI taxonomy): domain Eukaryota; kingdom Metazoa; phylum Chordata; class Actinopteri; order Perciformes; family Sebastidae; genus Sebastes; species Sebastes fasciatus. Next base: position 620,778 of record NC_133817.1, on the reverse strand, counting down.
AGTTTATGTTTCAAGTCTTCTTCAATACAGCATGATGTTCATTTAGTAAATTATGATCCTATTTAGAGTCGGACAGACCATAAAGCAGGGGATGCTTTAGGGCGGGGCTACCTGCTGATTGACAGGTCGTTGTCTGTGTTTTCGTCTTATATCTTTAACCCTTTCACAGCGTGTTTTCATTTCATCAAAGTTAATTATAAGCTTTTCTGGTCGCCTGGTTGGGTTGTACTTCGCTCCGCCCTCTAGTGTCACTTTAAAAAAACAACATGGTGACGGCTTCAAAACCCGTGGTCCACAAACCAACGGGTGTCGTCATGGTAACTACGTTGACTTGTTATATACAGTCTGTGGTTTCCACAAAGCCAAACATCAAGGTGGCAACTTTAAAATGTCTTTACATGGCTTGTTGGCTTCTACAGTACAGAAGAAGCAGCCGGTGTTTAATGTGTTCAGTTTAAGGTGAAACGTCTCAGTAAACAGTGAAGGAGGGAAGCAGCTCTCTTTTTGTTCTACGTCACAGACGTACACAGACCAGATATTTACCTCCACCCAGTGACCCGTTCACTGGGTGACATGTTCCTTCATCACCACGAACACACACACTGTAGTTTATTGTGACTCAATCACACATCCACCGTCCTGCTGTCTCAAATGTGTATTAATCCGCCACTGAAGATAGTCCCCAACAATGCACGTCTTCCGGTTTGAGTAACATTTGCTAAAAACTACAGTGACCAGCTGTTTAATGAAATGACTGATCTTTTTTTAAAAACAGTTTTTAAAGATTTCTGTCTTTATTAGGAACGAATGGGCTTGTTGAGAGACGGACTAATGCGGTGTTGGTTTGGGTCTTTACACAGCGAGTTGAGCGGTTTGAGTTGCACCTCCAGTATATTTATGAAACAACAACACAGGCTCCGTAGTCCGAACCAAGACGGCAAACTTTATTACTCCTTTAAACCTTGACAAAGGCAGCGCAGACTAGATCCACTCCTTCCCTTCTTACCTTTCACAATAAAAGTCCTAGACATATGATATGCGATAATTCGTGTGGTATATTTGTCATGCCCCCCGGTGTGTAAAGCCCTTTCGCCCAGGCCAGACCGCCAGCATCAACGTCGCGTGGCGGTTGCGTGATTCACACGTCGGGTGTTCACGCCAGCTGCCTTTCTGCTGCTGTCAGCCCTTTCTTTCTACATAGAGTTTTCATTTCACAATAAATGTAATTTATATTTATTTTAAACAGAGAAAGGTTCAGATACGTGTGGTAATTTGTAAATAATATTAATAATTCACAATTAAAACCCCGTACTATATTCATTCATGGAGCTCTGCAAGTCACTGCATATTCTACAACACTGTCCGGCACATATTTCAGAATAAAAGCCTTGTGTTAACAAATGAAGGAATTCTGTCCACTGAAAAAAAATGCATTAGGGCTTTTATTTTGAAATAAAAGCAGGAAGTGTTGATTTAAAAAATATATGTTTACTTTTTTTCATCTCCGTAACATATTCTACAGATAGAGACAAATAGCAAACAACACACAACGCAGCCACAACGCGCTGCTGACGTTCCTGACGTTCCCGGTGTGTCCGAGGCTTTTAGTGTGACGCCTCATGTAAATATATCCACACCTCCAGCTGAGCACCAGGCCCTCTGGACAGAATCCACTGAGCAGCAGCAGCAGAGCGTCACAACAAAAAAGCTGTAAATGTCATCAGTGAATCAGTTGATGTGGACATTGTTTTCCCAACACCGATGCATTCAGCAGCAGCGGCGGCGGGGCCGGGCCGGGCCGGGCCGGGCGTTCTCCGAACAGGCGTGCAGGCTAAGAGGAAGACCAATTCCAACATGTTATTCTTTCATCTTCAAAGTTCAAGGTGACTGAATTGATTTGACGCTCGCTATCACGCGAGTGGCCTGCCCGCGAATGCGCCCTGACATCTCCTCACTGCTGGCTAATGAATGGCAAATATAGCAAAACCGCAGTACTCCACATCTGATCTGCAGCGCAACAAAGAAAGCCAGGCTCCATCACCGAGGCAATCAATGGCTGCAGCATCACAAAGCAATACGATTTCACACACACACACACACACACACACACACACACACACACGCTCCCCTTACCTCAAAAAGCAACCTCAAATATATGATTTCTACTTATGTTTATCTCAGTCTGTCAGCCCAGGTTAGCGACAGGAGAGGAAAAAATAAGGATGACTACACATTTAGTCCATTTTTATATTCCATTGGCTTCAACGGTAAATTATTTTGGCCTTCATTATACCCCCCCCCACACACACACACACACACACACACACACACACACACCCGCCTTCTCCAAGTCAATCCCTTTCTGCTTAGCAGGGTGGCATGTTATTAGGCCTGACATAACCAGGGTTAATAGAATTCTTCAGGGGTCTACAACCATGAGCGATGTGATCCCACCAGCAGAGAAATAATAATCCTTTATCGCAACACATGCACAAACAACTGAGGGGAGGAAAAAAACAAACACGGGAGAAAAAACTTAGTTTCAGCAGCGGAGTCCCTGTGTGATCAAATATGATGTAGAGAGAGTGTGTGTGTGTGTGTGTGTGTGTGTAACCAAGCCATCCCTTCATAAACCTGCGACTGCAAACATAATTACAGGTATTATCTCCTAGAGCTTGATTTGTGCTTTGCTCTCTCTGAATACGGAGGAACGCGGCGAGAACATTTTATCAACAAATGATCCCTTTGAAAGCAGAGCCTCATTGATGATAGCGGTAATAGCGCGACACCACTGTTTATGCTGATGTGTGATTTCCCCAGTACAGAGCGATAATGTTTGAAAAGCCCAGAGGAGGGAGGAGAGCAGACAGACTGACACATTTAAGTTTAAAAAACGCTGAGGAAATGAAGACTGCGGCACGGCAGCGGCCTGCTGAGTGCCACCGCACACACACACACACACACACACGAGCACCGGCGCCGGCTCCAAGGCCGGGTGCAGGCGTGAAAAAGCTGTTGGGCATCAGTTAATGGAAAACTGTAAATTCCAGGCATCCATTTTAAAGACAGCACCAGGAGAACACTTATTTATTTATCTATCTATTCATTCATTTTTTTAATCCAACTTCAATTTTCCTCTACAGTGGTTTTACTAAGATTGTAAATGCAAGCAAACTCACAGAGCCGTCAACACGGCTGGATTTATTAACGTTTTGGAAAGCTGGCTATCAGCGAGAGATAACCAACATGTAGAGCATGGTGCACTGTAATAACTCACAGGGCTTCTTCCTCCTTCAGAATCAACTCGGCAGACACCGTGTGTATAAAAACACGTATGTAAATGTACATGTATCTTTTTATTTCATCTCACATCGGGCTGCTTATGACGCGTTTGTCAGTTTGTATGTCGGCGTCAGGCGTGACTGTGACATCAAGTCAAGCTTTATCTCCGGGGAGCCGGCAGGGACGGAGGAGGAACGACTCAGCCTGTCTCTAACTCAGCCTGTCTCTAACTCATCTATTCTTTTCACAAATCTCATTTAGATACTTTCTTCCTTATGAACACGTGTCACACCTTTAATATAAAAAACACTGTTCGGTGTGTGATTACTACAAAATAGAGTTTCCTTAGCTCAGACGCTCAAATGAAGAGTTCAAGACCAGATTCTGAATCCATACAGTTCCTCCTCCGTGTCCTCCGCCACAGCTCTTAATCATACAGGGTCTTTAACGTGCACGTGTCAGACAGGGTCTTTAACGTGCACGTGTCACTTCATATTTTAATATTTACCTTTATTTCTTCGTGTGTGCGTTCAGATTGAAGCTGAGGCACAAATAGTTTAGTGTGAAGTTGACTGCTAAGTCTTATTTCTGTGAGCTTGTTAGGAATGTTAATAATTAACCGTTTAACCGTTAACCTACATTAAGGATTTTAACCGATTAATGCTATCGGTTGAAACGGTTAAAAGAAATATGAATAATTAATCAAAAAGTGGCTCGCTGGTCCACCTTAACAGCCCACCTTAAGAGGCAGAGCCGGAGTTGCAGGATACAGGAAGTTGGCTCTAGAGCGTCACAGTTTGAAGCGTAGGCCCGCTGACCAGGCGTGGGTCTTTGAGGAGTTGGCAGTGAGAGTGTGTTGGTCATAGAGTTACCTGTAACCTTTCAGAACATAGTGAGCATGTGGACGGGCCTGTATCAGAACATACTGAGCATGTGGACGGGCCTGTATCAGAACATACTGAGCATGTGGACGGGCCGTATCAGAACATACTGAGCATGTGGACGGGCCTGTATCAGAACATACTGAGCATGTGGACGGGCCTGTATCAGAACATAGTGAGCATGTGGACGGGCCGTATCAGAACATAGTGAGCATGTGGACGGGCCTGTATCAGAACATACTGAGCATGTGGACAGGCCTGTATCAGAACATAGTGAGCATGTGGACGGGCCTGTATCAGAACATACTGAGCATGTGGACGGGCCGTATCAGAACATAGTGAGCATGTGGACGGGCCTGTATCAGAACATAGTGAGCCTGTGGACGGGCCGTATCAGAACATAGTGAGCCTGTGGACGGGCCTGTATCAGAACATACTGAGCATGTGGACGGGCCTGTATCAGAACATAGTGAGCATGTGGACGGGCCTGTATCAGAACATAGTGAGCATGTGGACGGGCCGTATCAGAACATACTGAGCATGTGGACGGGCCTGTATCAGAACATAGTGAGCATGTGGACGGGCCTGTATCAGAACATAGTGAGCCTGTGGACGGGCCGTATCATTATTAGAGCCTTGTGTAACTGACATGAATCCAAACTGACAACTAAGAATGACTAAAAGCTTTTATTCAGGCTCCTGTTAGGCCTCCAGGAATGAGTGTTTCTAACTGGCTAATGTAGCTTCACTGATAATGATGTAAGCGCAGCGGGACACATCACTTATTATGGTTATGAAAAATAAAATCCCCCCCCCCACTAAAGAGAGAGAAAGCAGCAGAAGAGTAGTCGGTGTCAGCCTGAGTAATGGAGTGGTAATTAAATGTCCGTTCAGCGTGAATATCAGGCTAAAGATGCAGCTTTATTTCTACCCAGATTACACACAAACATCCCACCGAGCCGACCGGACTCCCGGCTAGATCACTCATTGTTACGGCGAGGATGGATGGCACAGCGATCCACAAAGAGCCGTGATATCAGAGTGTAGCCACTGCACAACATCCCGCTCGCCTGACGACGGCCGTGCTCCTGGGAGATTTGCAGGAAGCCGGGTGTAGTTTGTCATCAGCGCTCTCCTCCCTGATTCTCTGCAGGCTGAAAGATTCAGGCCAGCTCCTCTTCCTCTAATGACTAGCGCAGATGTTCAGCTGTTCTCCCAACTAACAGTGAAGGGCACGAGGACATCCTCAGCCGGGCCGCTGGTCAATGACACCAGAGCTGTGAGGGTAGAGACATACATAGTGTTGTATACCTTTTAGTCAACGTTTCACATCACTGCTGACCATTTCTTCTGTTACAGTTTAATACTTCCCATGTATAGCTTGCCCCTATAGGAGTAATGTTCATATTGGATGATTATGCAGCGAGGGATGAGCAGCGTGTCCCACTTTAATGTTATGCAGGAGACCGTCACCTGTAACCAGTTCTTTTATTGCCTAACCTTAAACACACCATAGTTCCCTAACCACCGTGCAGCTGCCATGTCTACATATTACAAACAACGTATCAGCGTTCTGTCTGGCAGCAGGGTCACTGGTGAACGCCATGCTGGCTAAACTTACTGACAGTAGCAAGAAGTGACACACAATGATAACTTTATTCTGTCAAAACAGAAACATGCCTGCAACGGTTAATACAAGGGACATATATATATTAAGATGGGACGTATAGTTGCATAAAGTATTTTTTTTTTTTTATAACTTAACGACTGTTTGAAAAATGGTAAATCATGACTCATCCTTAGTGTGTAACGTAACGTACTTAACTGCATGACAAACACACTTCTTTTAACCCAACCCACCATCTTCTCCTAAAGCAAACCAAGTGGTTTCCTGTGAACACAGAAGTTGACTTTGAGAAGACGGTGGATGCATGTCAATGACACGTCCAACAGCGACGTAGAGCGGTACGTAGAGCGGTACGTAGAGCTTCAGTTTGAAGCTGCTGTGCGAGTTGGGACAGTGTGGAACATTGCAAATGACTAAACTGGACTGGACTTGATGTTGCACCTTGATTTAAGAACTAGCTAACCAGTTACTGATATAAGATTATGAGAAAGCAACAGTCTAATGTGTTTATCTGGATGTGTAATGTAATAGTCAACTTCATCCAGTGTGGGACATCACAGATAACATTTTGTCTGCAGCTCGGCTGTAATTGATTTTTGTTTTGTTCCTTTAGAGGAGAACAGGGAGGGTTTGTTTTAGTGAAGGATGTGGTTCTGTAAAAGGTTACAGAGCCTGCTGTGTCAGTGAATGCCACCATCATTACTAACTCTGTCCTTGTGCCTCGTGCCACATTTTAGTTTTCCTTTGGTGAGACGGCGCTCCGTTAACTGCAGTTTAAATCTAAAAGTCAAGTCAGTCAGGTAGTGACGGACCGAACGGGCTTCAGCTCATCCACTTATTTGATTTCTCAAATGATTGTTATTGAAGTCGGTTGAATGGGAACAAACAGAAGGTGAAGTTTGAAAGCTGGCGTTCAGACGTTCCTCCAAACATTCCCTCTCAGGACAGAATCATTTTTTTGAGGCCTCAGAAAAAGAAGCAGCCTTCAATTTTTTTTTTTGTGAACCACTTGAGCACTTGAGGGGAGAATTTGCCTGGAATGCGTGGGTTCATTCAGACCCCAGATTGAATCCTGTCTCCGCTGCTTGTTATTACAATAGAGCACTCAGCATGCAGAAAGGGCCTCTCCTGCTCCAGCTCTTAATGGGACTTAAAGGTGGAGAATGCAGCACTCGGGTCTGTCAGCCTCGCCACTTTACCTTCTTATTCCTTCATCTTCCTCAAACACACACACAGTGCACGTCTCCATCTCCCTCTTCAGTCTCGGCCCTCTTGGCCTCCTTTGATGCTGCTAATCAGGCTCTCCATCACTTTAGAGGGGCCATAGATGATTACCTGATTCTAATTACATACAATGGGGGAAACTTTTGTTTGATGTCTTTTGTGTGTTTCTCGCGCTGGCTTCCTATAGCTTTCACACACACACACACACACACACACACACACACACACCCTCCCCTGGAGACTCCTCTGTATGAGGCGAGACATTCACGCAGCAGCAGCGAGGCAGCAGCAGCGAGGCGGCCTCAGCGCTACAAGGTGAACTATTCCCCGGCACGTGTTATTATTAATAACTGCCAGAGAGAGGGGTCACCCAAGACAACTCCTTGAAAAGAACCGCGGGCGAGGCAAGTAGGCCGCAGCTGGGTGTGTTGTAAAACAATACCCCCCCCTTCCCCCTGAGGAGACGCGCTGCTTAAAGCAGGAATAATGCATGGTGGGGGGGGGGAGCCGCGCAGACACATTTCTCGGGCCGTGAAAAATTAAGATGTCACCACCTGGCGCTTTTAAGCATACCTTTACCAGAGAGCTGCAGGTATTACAATATGAATAGGTCGGGGCTATAACTTTCACCCCCCCCCCCCAACGTCTCTCTTTCTCTGCTCACAACGCTTCGTCGTTAAACTTCTGACGGCGGCGTTAAATTCAAATGGCTTGTGAGCGCGGGGGGGGGGGGGGGGGGCAGAGATGAGGAGAAATGCTAATCAGCAGTCAAATGATGGGACATCTCTAGTTAGTGGAACTCATCGGGGAGGGTTCTAGCCACAACAGTGAGAGGACAGTGGTGTGATTAAGGTCTAACATAACAGTGAGAGGACAGTGGTGTGATTAAGGTCTAACATAACAGTGAGAGTACAGTGAGAGTACAGTGGTGTGATTAAGGTCTAACATAACAGTGAGAGTACAGCGGTGTGATTAAGGTCTAACATAACAGTGAGAGTACAGTGAGAGGACAGTGGTGTGATTAAGGTCTAACATAACAGTGAGAGGACAGTGAGAGGACAGTGGTGTGATTAAGGTCTAACATAACAGTGAGAGGACAGTGAGAGGACAGTGGTGTGATTAAGGTCTAACATAACAGTGAGAGTACAGCGGTGTGATTAAGGTCTAACATAACAGTGAGAGTACAGTGGTGTGATTAAGGTCTAACATAACAGTGAGAGTACAGCGGTGTGATTAAGGTCTAACATAACAGTGAGAGGACAGTGGTGTGATTAAGGTCTAACATAACAGTGAGAGGACAGTGGTGTGATTAAGGTCTAACATAACAGTGAGAGTACAGCGGTGTGATTAAGGTCTAACATAACAGTGAGAGGACAGTGGTGTGATTAAGGTCTAACATAACAGTGAGAGTACAGCGGTGTGATTAAGGTCTAACATAACAGTGAGAGTACAGCGGTGTGATTAAGGTCTAACATAACAGTGAGAGGACAGTGGTGTGATTAAGGTCTAACATAACAGTGAGAGTACAGCGGTGTGATTAAGGTCTAACATAACAGTGAGAGGACAGCGGTGTGATTAAGGTCTAACATAACAGTGAGAGTACAGTGGTGTGATTAAGGTCTAACATAACAGTGAGAGGACAGTGGTGTGATTAAGGTCTAACATAACAGTGAGAGGACAGTGAGAGTACAGTGGTGTGATTAAGGTCTAACATAACAGTGAGAGTACAGTGGTGTGATTAAGGTCTAACATAACAGTGAGAGGACAGTGGTGTGATTAAGGTCTAACATAACAGTGAGAGTACAGTGGTGTGATTAAGGTCTAACATAACAGTGAGAGGACAGTGGTGTGATTAAGGTCTAACATAACAGTGAGAGTACAGTGGTGTGATTAAGGTTTAACATAACAGTGAGAGTACAGTGGTGTGATTAAGGTCTAACATAACAGTGAGAGGACAGTGGTGTGATTAAGGTCTAACATAACAGTGAGAGTACAGTGGTGTGATTAAGGTTTAACATAACAGTGAGAGTACAGTGGTGTGATTAAGGTCTAACATAACAGTGAGAGGACAGTGGTGTGATTAAGGTCTAACATAACAGTGAGAGTACAGCGGTGTGATTAAGGTCTAACATAACAGTGAGAGTACAGTGAGAGGACAGTGGTGTGATTAAGGTCTAACATAACAGTGAGAGGACAGTGAGAGTACAGTGAGAGTACAGTGGTGTGATTAAGGTCTAACATAACAGTGAGAGTACAGTGGTGTGATTAAGGTCTAACATAACAGTGAGAGGACAGTGGTGTGATTAAGGTCTAACATAACAGTGAGAGTACAGCGGTGTGATTAAGGTCTAACATAACAGTGAGAGGACAGTGGTGTGATTAAGGTCTAACATAACAGTGAGAGTACAGTGGTGTGATTAAGGTCTAACATAACAGTGAGAGGACAGTGAGAGGACAGTGGTGTGATTAAGGTCTAACATAACAGTGAGAGTACAGCGGTGTGATTAAGGTCTAACATAACAGTGAGAGGACAGTGAGAGTACAGTGGTGTGATTAAGGTCTAACATAACAGTGAGAGTACAGCGGTGTGATTAAGGTCTAACATAACAGTGAGAGTACAGTGGTGTGATTAAGGTCTAACATAACAGTGAGAGTACAGTGGTGTGATTAAGGTCTAAATGTTGGTTATGAGTAAACACAGTTCAAAGCAGGACAGTATTTCGCACCCTGAAATTGCTTTACAGCACGATTCCTGCAGTATATATATCTGACTCCCACATGTTCCCGTTTCTTTTAGATTCCTCTTTAACACAGGCAAATGTGTGACTGCAATTTCCTCCCTCTAACCTTTTCATGAGGTTCCTTTAGGCCTCGCTCACAGTTTGCATGCATCACAAATCCCGCTTCAACATCCTCGGCACAATTCAACCCCTCCGTCTCTCTCCAAATGAAATTGCTTTCGGCGGGGTCAAAGGTCACGGAGCGGTCCGTGTTATGATTTGATCTGATCTGTGCCGAGGAATAGAACGGGGATAATTCCTCCCTATTCCTCATGCCTCGGCGTATAAAGGCCCAAAACTGTTGCATTACTTTTCCTCCTGTTTGTTTTTTGGGGGATTTGAAGGGAAGTGAGATGTTGTCCTGAAGCTGCTGCAGGGATTCGAGAAACTGATGGTTCAGATGAGCTCAGAGATCGGTACTGCATTCAGCATAAAACAATATGCTCACATCAGAACATGGCAAACTGCAGCCCAACAGGCAACAACAGCTGTCAGTGTGTCAGTGTGCTGACTTGACTATGACTTGCCCCAAACTGCATGTGATGATCATAAAGTGGGCATGTCTGTAAAGGGGAGACTCGTGGGTACCCATAGAACCCATTTACATTCACTGATCTGGAGGTCAGAGGTCAAGGGACCCCTTTGAACATGGACATCACAGTTTATCCTCTCCAACATTTAGTGTAAGTTTGGAGTGTTATTTAACCTCCTTCATGACCAGCTAGTCTGACATGGTTGGTACCGATGGATTCATCAGGTTCTCTAGTTTACTATGAGACAACCTCCAAGATTATATAAAACAGGTAACGGCCGCCACGCTGCTGACGTTCCTGGTGTGGCCGAGGCTTTAGTGGACGAACATGACGGTGCCGGCTTGCCCCGATAGCACCGTATTGTAGCCGTCTACAGCGATCCCTCTTAATACTGGAGCAGTTTCACAAATAGTTGTCCCTATTAGTCAGTTAGACACAAAAACATGGGAAGAATGGTTGATAAATCCTGTTAGTTAGTTAGATAGCTCCCCTTTAAAGCAGACTGTCGTCCAGGAGAAATGAGAAGAAGAGCTCTTATTTCCTCCGTGTTGTCTGGAGGCGAACAGACCACAGCCTTCTCTCAGTCATTATAGTGCAGGTCATGCTCAACCGTACCACGGACAGCCCGGTGTACGATCCAGCCCGACCCGATCATGTTTGTGTGTCCGCTGAGATGGTCCCGTAGGCCCCCGAGGGCCGGCCGGTGCTCCGCCTCGGCTCAGTGTTTCATCAGCGGGCTTATCTAATTCAGTGTCCCAAACACATCAACCAGGGTAATGAAAAATTCATTGAGTCAGTTACTTTGTGCAATTGAACACATCCATCATCTCCTGATGCTTTGTAATATTGTAAATCATGTGACCGCCCCCCCCCCTCTGACCAGGCAGACCTCTTTGTAATGAATATTGACTCGTATTGCGTTAAATTCATTCAAGCAAATCAAGCCTTTTGAAACGGGTGAAGCCCGCCGCGCCCCGCCGCGCCCCGCTCTGGTCACGGGCGCCCCGCTCTGGTCACGGGCGCCAACGTGTCAGCGTTTTCTTTTTTTTCAAGGTTTTCATTTAATTTCCAAACGTTGTAGAAGTTGATGTTGGTAACTCCATTACCTGCTGACTGGACTCGGGCTGTGGAAGCTCGTGTGGATTTCTCTCCTCATCCCAACCATTTGATATCCTCTCTCCGTCCAGATTAACCTTTCTGGCCCTAATAAACGCTCTGTATTGACATCAAAGGGATGGGAAGATGGCGCTATGCCTTATGGGAAGGGGAACACGGGCCTCCTGAAAGAGCCCGAGCACGGCTCCCCTTCTCGCCGAGCAGTAATTGTGCCTGTCCTCTCCGAAATTATGCTCTTCTTTGTCTTTTTAATTAAACTCAAGAGCAGTTTGGAGGCTATTTGACCTTTGCTGGCCCCTCTTTATGGGGAGTGCCGCAGGTCATTTCCATGCATATATTAATGGCTCGCCCTCCTCCCTTTTCCTCTTAGGCAATGATCCACGAGGCTTTACAGATTAAGGAGAGGTTCGGGTCTCGAGTATTGCCCGTTTTTAATCTGCTGTGCAGTGAAGTTCTTTGATAGAGAAGAAGCAGAATGTTTGAGACTTTAGTCGGAGCGGTTAAGAGAGAGCGTGTTTTAAAGGATTGTGTTTTGTCTGTAACCGTTGTTAACCTCCCGAACCCTTCACTTTCCTCTTTAGTCACGTTGCATGGCTATATTATTCTACAGAGTGAGAATCAGAGTTTAATTCATTTATTACACGTGTAGAAGGAATGGGTTTGGTGCGTTCATGTGTCAGGACAGGACAGCAAAATAAAGACATAAAGATAGATTCACTAAGAGACAAACAACGTCTTTTATTTCTGCACAGCTGACGTGCTCTGAACACGCCGTGTTACCGCCGGTTTAAACTCCTTTTCTCCTCAATTTATGACTTTAATCTCGGAAATTCAGAGTTTTTTCTCAGAATATTACCCCCCTCCCCCGGCTCCGTCATTATTATTTTTAATCCTAATACGCCGTCGTAGGTTTGGATGAAATGTACAGAGAGCAGATATGCATAGTGTGTTAAAGTACGTGGACATTATGTACATACTGTATGTGCAAAGTACAGGAGATTGAGGTCAATTTTAACTTTATTCTCTTCATTATATTTGACTTTAAGTTTATATTTTTGTCTTAAAAACAATCAAATTGAAATAAAAACTAATTTTAAAACCCTTTTGAAAACAGTAAAAACCCACATTCCCAGGCAGTACTGCACCATTATGATAATCATGATTATCATAATCAATATTGAGATCAGGATTATTTACTGAGTTTAGGGACAAAATATTTTCATTGCACTTTCACATTAAAATAGATGGAGCGCTGCTTTCACCTTCACACTGAGCTACATTCCTGCTGATGGACAAATCTTTGCATCAAAATAAGACTTTAAATAGTGTTCCTCTTCAGCTGAATGTGTTCACGAGTAATATACAGAATACTTCTGCATTTTAAATCCATCACGTTCATTTCTTTTTTGGAAATTGTGATCGTGATTAATGCTGAATTAGTTGTGCAGCCCAACGCTGAGGACACGACCTTGGTGTCCTCAGCGTGTCCCTGCAGCCCTGCCGTGAAACTCCGGGATCTGGACTTGATCTCGACACCCCGATGTCGGTGTAGCAACGATTAAAGAATGACAACAGAAGGAGAGATGTGGCGTTAGTCAGTTAGTCAGAGGGCTGCTTCTTCATCACAGCATGAAGGCATTCTCCTCTTTTTTAGTTGCATCACTGCTGAACTCCACCACTGAGTGTGTGTGTGTGTGTGTGTGTGTGTGTGTGTGTGTGTGTGTGTGTGTGTGTGTGTCTGCGGTCACCGCCTCTGCAGCCCGGCCTCACGCCTGTCTGGAACACACTGCTGGCTGCAGCGCCGCCACATATTTGGCCGCCACCTCTCTTCTGCAGGCGTGTGAGAGTATGATAACAGCCCTGCTGTTTGACACACACTGATATGCAGAGCCCCCCCCCCCCCTGGCATTGGTTTGTTTTGTTTCAGGGCTACGTGTGTGTGTGTGTGTGTGCGTGCGTGCGTGCGTGCGTGCGTGCGTGCGTGCGTGCGTGCGTGCGTGCGTGTGTGTTTGGGAATCATCCACAGTTTTCAGCCTGTATACAATCACACTCACCTGGTTGGTCCAAAGCTCACCTCTGGATAGGTGAGTGTAGCGGCGCAGAGCGCGGTGGAGCCCGTCTGATGCCTGAGAGGGAAGACGAGCGTCTCCCCCCCCCCCCCGCCGGTGAACCTGCACTTCTCTCTGTTTTCAACTATTGATGCTAAATAGCTCCAAGTGACAAAAGCAGATGTGTTGTGGCGGGCCAGGATCAAACGCCGCCATGCATGATTAATGTGGCCCGCCGGAGCAGACCAGGGTCTGGCTTTGTGCCCGCCGACCAGAGGATGGAGGGAGAAGGTGGAGCAGAGGAGGAGGTATATACGGAGAGGTGGAGGACAGAGAGAGAGAGAGAGAGAGAGAGAGAGAGAGAGAGAGAGAGAGAGCACCTGTTAGTCAGAAGCCCTCTCTACACAGAGACTCTGTTATACAGCCGTAAAGAAGATCCACCGTTCTGCCCACTTTACACCAAAACCAAACAATGGTGGCAGAACACCGGCCCGGTGTGGTATTCTAGATCCTGTAGCACGCCAGCTTTACAACGCTTAACAGCGTCTGTGTCTAGTGTGTGTGTGTGTGTGTGTGTGTGTGTGTGTGTGTGTGTGTGTGCGTGTAGTCGCGGCGTGACGTCGACTCGGCTCTCCATCCCTTTTATACAGAACAGCAGTGAGGCGGAATAACGGTCCGCCTTCAACAGGCTGTGTGCAACAGACTAAACACTCCCCCTCTAGTATGACCTTTAACCTCTGTGTGTGTGTGTGTGTGTGTGTGTGTGTGTGTGTGTGTACAGGTGTCTGTGTAGTTAGAGAGAGTCAGGGAAGATCCAGCCAGATGTAGATGTAGATGTAGGGCTGAGAGCAGATCAGAGACACGGGGCTCTGGTCTGGTCTGGTCTGGTCCGGTCCGGTCCGGTCCGGTCCGGTCTGGTCTGGTCCGGTCTGGTCCGGTCCAGTCCGGTCTGGTCTGGTCCGGTCTGGTCCGGGATCAGTGTGATTGTGGCCTACAGAGCTCCACCGCTCTCCGTCCGGGCGTCCCAGTGATCGCTGTGGGCTGAAGCCTGGACAGGACGACGTGGATGAGACGTTCATTAGTTGTGGATTAGAACAAGTCCAGAGACATAAAAGACATGCAGATCAATGATCATGATGATGGTTCAGAGAGGACTCTGTTCATTCAGAGAGGACTCTGTTCATACTCTGCTTCACGCTAGACTAAACTGTGCTCTACCTGCATCAGAACACAAATGGTGCACATGCGCATTAACATCCTGCAAAAATAGCGCACAGCGGTGAGATGACCAACAGGAAGAGTCATATCTAATATAATGGTACATATTTAATCAACCCTCACCTGTGATTGGCCGTAGTTTCAGCGCCTTCAGAGGACACGCCCCCCCAGCGTTTCAGAGCACAGAGCACAGATTGAAACCTGATGTTGTTGTCTGGGTGGTTGATAAGTCATGTTTCTGTTTCTGAAGTGTGACGAACTGAAGACGTATATTTGTTTTGGCTTTACTCAAATTTTAATGTAAGTACGCGAGACGGAGTGGAGCTCCGTCATGGAGGCGTGGAAGCAGCACGTCTGCGTGCGTGAACCTGAGCCGCTCAGCTTGCCAGCAATTAGTGTGTGTGTCTGTGTGTGTGTGTGTGCACGTGGTGGGCTTCAGCCAGGCCTTCTGTGCCACCCCTCGGTTAATGAGGCCTTTATGGAGATGAAGTGGGGGTGCAGGAGAGGACGACGTGGAGATGAGTGCTAGCCAGAGAGACTGGAGCTGGCTGCAGCTGTTAGACCCGTGAGTGGTGGAGGGTGGGGTGTGTGTGTGTGTGTGTGTGTGTGTGAGGGGGGTGGGGGGGGCACTGTGGAAAACAGGATTTCAAAATGCTGATTGGTTGGTGTCAGCCCCACTTACAGGCGTTATTTGGATGGTATAGGCAGAGCTGTGAGGCCTGCGCTGAACCCCTGAGCGACTTCTCAATTAGTGGGCGGCCTAGCGGAACTGCCAGACACACTATTGTGCGCCCCCCCCCGAACCCCCCCCCCCACCACCACCACCACCACCTCCACCACCTCCACCAGCAGCCAGCCCTGATCCGGCCGCCGCCTCCCAGGCCGCCACGGCACCCAGATCTCTCCAGTGATCAAGTTACTGCGTGGTGACTGGGTGAGAACACGCTCCGATAGGATCCTTTAGTAAAGCGTCCTCTGGGTGGAGCATCATGTAGTAAAGCATCATGTGGGAGTCGGAGTCGCAGCGCTGAAAGGAACCTGTGTTGTTTTTATAGAGCCAACATTAAATGTGTGTGATGTTGTGCTCTCCTCCATGATAACCACGGCGCTCAGAATGGAGGAGTGTGATGCTTTGTGATGCGTCCAACCTGAATCTCTGTGATAACGCGCCGCCACAATGAGGGGGGGGGGGGGGGAGGAGTAGCTTGCGTAACCAAGCTGAGCCGCTCGTAGCCGCTGTGCCGCTACGCTGTGCCGCTACGCTGGTGTAAAATGAGATGTAAATGCGGCAATTTTAACAGCCTGAGTTATTCATGAGGAAGCCAACAGAAAGAGAGGAATGCTAATGCTACACACTTCTTCTTTGCCCTTGGCCGGGGCACATCAACAAACAAGTCACTCAGCAAAGGAATTAACAACTTCATTAAGTTACCTGACAGCGTTGGCACTTCCAGCCCTGCATCACTTTGGCTGATGCCAGAGCTATCTGCGGCTACAGGAGGTGCCAGACGTACATTTGCAGACTAAACCTGAGAACGGCGATAGCTTAAACTGTTTTGAATGCATCATCTCGGGACGTTGGTCAAAACCCCAGAACTCTGAAACTGGAAGAAATCTGTCACACCAAATCCATACAAAGACTCATTATTGAGAAGACATCCAATCTATAATTGGTTTTGGGGGTATAAAAGAATCAATGTGTTGCTGAGGTCACGCCTGCCTCTTGTATATGTGATGTGTATCTGGTGGTGCTGAGAGGCTGGAGGACACAGCAGCGACTGCAGACGGGCTGCTGCTGCTACATTGATTGCACCTTCCACCGGTTTTCCATACCATTTTAATCTGTGAAATGCTAAAGAGGCAATCAAAGCGATCTGCAGCCGTGCTGTCAGAGCAGCGTCCGGGTGTCAGTCTGGTGATTTCTCAGCCACCTCCGCTGCATTAAGAAGGGCTGATCAATGGGTGGGAGAGCCGGGCCTTCTGCTGCTCACAGACAGAACAGAACAGAACAGAACAGAACAGACCAGAACAGACCAGAGCAGAGCAGAGCAGAGCAGAACAGAGCAGAGCAGAACAGAGCAGAGCAGAGCAGAGCAGAGCAGAGCAGAGCAGAACAGAACAGACCAGAGCAGAGCAGAGCAGAGCAGAGCAGAGCAGAGCAGAGCAGAGCAGAGCAGAGCAGAGCAGAGCAGAGCAGAGCAGAGCAGAGCAGAGCAGAGCAGAGCAGAGCAGAACAGAACAGAACAGAACAGAACAGAACAGAACAGAACAGAGCAGAGCAGACCAGAACAGAGGAAAAGAGAGCAGAACAGAACAGAACAGAACAGAGGAAAAGAGAGCAGAACAGAACAGAGCAGAGCAGAGCAGAGCAGAACAGAACAGAACAGAGCAGAGCAGAACAGAACAGAACAGAACAGAACAGAACAGAACAGAACAGAACAGAACAGAACAGAACAGAACAGAACAGAACAGAGCAGAGCAGACCAGAACAGAGGAAAAGAGAGCAGAGCAGAACAGAAGAGAACAGAACAGAGGAAAAGAGAGCAGAACAGAACAGAACAGAACAGAACAGAACAGAACAGAACAGAACAGAACAGAGCAGAACAGAACAGAACAGAACAGAACAGAACAGAGCAGAACAGAACAGAACAGAACAGAACAGAACAGAGCAGAACAGAACAGAACAGAACAGAGCAGAACAGAACAGAACAGAACAGAGCAGAACAGAGCAGAACAGAACAGAACAGAGGAAAAGAGAGCAGAACAGAACAGAGGTGGTGACGAGTTGCAGAAATCCTCCTGCCAGCTGACTCCAACAGAACCTCACACAGGCCCCAAATACCAACCCGGCTTCTTCATTTAGTCTACGGAGACGTGCACTGCTCTCTGCGCTCCTCATCACTGGATCGGATTCTGCAGATTGTTGGATTTCTTGGGTATTTTGTTTTTTCAGGTTTTCACATTTGAAGAAACTCTTAAAAAGATCAAGTCGTACCAACGATTAAAGAATATAGAAATGGAGACAAAATAGTAACTGAACAAAAAAAACTTATTAAGTCAAAAAATGTCAAATGTAAAAAACAAAACACAATTTTTCCAAATGTTTTTATTTGTGACTTTAATCTCAGAGAATTTTTAAGTTTTTTTTCTCGTAATTTTGTGAGTTTTTTCTTTTCAGAAATGTACCACTTTAACCTAACAGTTGTTTTATTATTACCACTCTGTAATTTATTTAGTGGCCCTCATCCACCATCATAGCATCCTATTGGTTAAATGACTGAAAAACAAAGTGTTACCATGGTTACTGCTCACCTAGAAGTAGCTGCTATAATTACATAGTAGATATATTTAAGAGAATACTGGAATCACTTTGGAGAGGAAGTTCATTCATGACATTGAGTTTGCTCTTCTTCTTATCGCTTTAGAAGACTTTGAAAGTTGGTTGAAAGCCCAGGAAGAATCGAGTTCATGTTGATGTTGAGTTAAAGGGACTGAGTATCCCTCCGCTCACTCCTCCCTTTCCAAGACCGTCCATACCATAATAACACTACTGTAGGAGAATGGACGTCAGACGGCGGCTGGCGGTGCCACGGTTTAGCGCTCTGCGGCTCACGTTTAGTTTAGCGTTCCTGCTCTCCTCCAGCAGCTCCAACACTGACGGTTAAAGGTTGCTCTACATCGCTGCCGTAGAACACTTCTCACACTTTAATGCTTTTCCATATTTGGGTCTGGCCGGACCGGAGGCTTCTGTAGGCTCTCATTAATTTAATTGGCTGCACTTGGTCCATTCATTATCTAGATCTCCTTTGTTCCACAGCTTGGCTTCATTTTCACACATTTCGCCTCATCGCCACGTTTTTCCGAACAATAAAGAGCCATTAGACCTCGAGACATGTAGGCGTTACTGTCCACAGGAACTCACTGTGATACCCACATGTACTCCGTCATAACGCAGCGATGCTTTCAATACGTGGTGAATAGTTTGGAACATTTGGAAGAAACTAGTATTAAGAGTTACTTTCATAATAATTCAATGAATAACACCTAATAGCATCACCCCTCCGCCTTTTTCATTTATCCCTAAACTCTCATTAAACGGTATCTTCTTACCGTCCAGCAACACAATGAACTGAACTTTAGAGAACCGGAAGTGCTAACATGCTAACTCAGTGAAGGAAAAGATGAGAATGCATCGTTATGTGTCGTTGTGTGGTCATTACTTATACACATTTTAAATGTATTTCCATTTTTTCATTAAAATGAGAAGTCAATTATGTGATAAGTTGATCAAACCTGCGAGGATCTGCTGCTCTCCTCTGATCCACATCATGGTGTAGGAATGATTTTAGTTAGTTTAGTTTCCTGATCTTATAAACTGTAAACAAGTTACTGATCAATTCAAAAAGTCATTGAATGATTCCAGGAAACTAACTTCCATGTGAAAACGTTCACCTCGTTGAAATCCTGCATGAAGAGTCTCTTAACACACAGTTATGAAATGAATTAACACGATGTTGAACTGCTGCTGTTCTTAAGAGTCAGATGTATTGTGCTGTTGAAGGACAGAGTAAGCCTCAGTATTCATCACCTGAAGGAGGACTGTCAGGAGAACATGTTGACCTTCTTGTGATGGCAGATTGTTCAGATATTTCCTCAGATAGGATAATAAGAAAATACATATGAAGAAGATATTGCTGCTGACAGCTTGTGACAGTTGGCTCGGAGGCAGCTGTGAGAATATGTATAATATATATATATTTATAATGTTCCTCTCCGTGTCGGTGTTTCAACGACGTGTCAATCAGCCAGATGTCACCTGACGGGCCGCGTCTCCCGCCCACATCCTCCAGATGCTGATGTGGAGTTGTAGTAACGCGCTGCAGCTCCGGTAGTTTGGGTTTAGAGTTGTTCAGCTGCTCATGTCAAAGATATATTACAGACTAAATAACTGAGCTGTTTCTTGATTTGACCATCACGAATCACGAGCTGCAACAGGAAGTGGCTGGTTATGTGTGATGTTTGTTAGTTTCTAAATTCTCAATTATTAGGGCCCGAGCACGAACGTGCAAGGAAACCTCTTGAGATCGCATTTTTGGGGCGCTTACGATTCATGAAAACTCACGAAAGAACTGGGGAAAATTGCAAAGTTGTGAAGTGATCGTGCTCGGGCGTCGCCAGTTAGTTTGGACAAAGTTGATCCTATATTCATGACATTTGGTAGAAACATCCTGTTCATTATTCCAGACTTATTCCTCATTGGGTTTCATTAGCTCCGCCCACCCGGAAGTCGGACACTTTGAGTTTTGTGCAGTTTTTCACGTATTTTTTATGCACACTTTTACATTCTCCTCCTGGAGAGTTTATCGGATTCGCGTCAGATTTGTGTGGTATAACCCTCAAACTAATGTGACGCTAAAATTGCGAAGGAATTTTGTGATCGCTCGAACGGTGATGTCACAGGTCATGTGTGAGAAGACGCCATTTTGTCACTCTCCGATACTCCAAGAGGATTCAAGAGATTCATCTCAAAGTCCGGCAGCAGAATCTCAACACCTTCACCATGTGAGATTGCAAAAAGCTTTTGTGTTTCTTGCGAAACGGTGTTGTTGTGGCGGCGCGGCGAATTTTGATGTTTCTACATAACACAGGAAGCTGTTGATATTAACTTTACATATTCCAAGCTGGATAATGGTCCAGGCCTGAAGACATGTCTGTGCCATTATGACTGAAAGTCATAGCGCCCCCTACAGGAACAGCAAGTTGTTGTAAATTAACTATGCATTGTCCAATCAGCCCCAAACTGGACATGTTTTATAAGAGTCTTTAGCGCCAAACGCAGAAAATACTCTCCAACTGTTGCACGGCAGCAGGTACCCCGACGGTCTGTCTCTTAAAGGTTCAAATATAATACAAAGAAATGTGTGTGTGTGTGTGTGTGTGTGTGTGTGTGTGTGTGTGTGTGTGTGTACCTCAGTTTAATGAATTGGCACATAGATGTTAAAAGCTCTGAAAGCAGCCTATAATTGTTATGTTGTGCTTAGGAAAGCTTGGCTGCCATTAACCTCCCAACACCACAATTCACTTCACACGTCTGGCAATTACCTCGGCAATAATGCCCGAGCTCGCAGATGCGTGCGTTCTGAAGTTCCTGTAATTAAATTGGGCTTTTCACATGTAATCTGAAAATGCTAAGGGGTCAAACTGGGCAGCGGTAATCACAGGCGGTTGAGTCTGAAGGAGGGTCACTCACAGACTGGAGGGTCTGTTTCCATCCAGAGCTTTAATCGTCCCGATGAGAGGGGTCACGGTTCCTTGAGGAGAGGTCAAGAGTGGGACGTCTTTGTTTTGTCTCCCAAAAGCATAGAAGGAATGTCATTGGATGGAATAAACGACTTCAATGACAAGATCATTTAGCCTGAAATACAGCCTGTATGATGAGGGAAGAAAGCTGTTAACCAGAGAGCTCTTAGTCGTCTTGTCATTTACAATATCCAAATAAAACAGCTCCACCATTAATAGATGTGTAAGGTTTCATTCCTTTGAACTGGAAAAGGTGAATGTGGATTAATCCGCCGCTGGAAATAGTCCCCAACACACGACAGGTATTCGGAGGCGAACGAACCCGTTGTTGTTGATTTGTTGACTACGGTATAAAGAACAAGGTCTCCTTTTACTAAACTGCACTGGTTCTGTTCCCTTTCAGTATCATCCAGAACCTTCATCCAGTTCTTCCTTAAAGTTCATTTCTAAAGGAAACACTGAATAACAGTCGTCTCTTTGGTCTCCATGCAGGACACAACACAACGCTGGTATTTTCATTTTAACTAAAGTGCTTCAGTTCAGTCGTCTGGACACATCATCATGTTTTGGACCATCCCCTCCAGTTGAGATTAGCTAAATTAGCTGTGAAGAGCAATGACTCGTGGGACTGTGCATGTTTGGTGCAGATAATTGCAGGGCTGGTGTGCCACAGTCTGGCAGCCAGTTTGGGATTGCAGGTGGGTTGGCGTAGGGAAGTGCCTATCCAACTGCACATCTGGCCCCGGCGGGGCTCAAAATCTTTCATTACACCCACTTCAAAATGGACCCAAACACAGCGCTGCCAACAAACGGAGCTGAAAGCCGATTCCTGCTCTGCTTACTTTGTTTGAAGCTTTTTAGAAAGAGTTGTTTCTCATTTAATGACGGAGGAACTTTGACCAGGAGTTCTGTGATGTGAGGTATGAGTACATTTGGGGTTAAAGATAATGGGTTAGGTCTATTTGATGATAGTAACTTAGGACAGGACTGCCACCAGTAGTTTACCTCTTCTTCTCACCGTTTCAGAGAAGCGTGGAGCGTGGTGTGTGGAGTGTTTTTCGACCTTTTGGAGTAGTTTCTGTAGGAGCTAATTAGGCAGCAGTCTGCAGCTGCTCTTCAGGCTGACAGTTCAGGGGAACGTTCCTCTGTATGGTCGGCGGGCTCTCAGAAAGCAGGCCATAATTCATCATTAGGATATCAGAGTCCAGGTGCAGATGAGAACTGATAGAGCCGGCAGCCAGGCAAGTCGGGGCACTCAAGGAGGAAAATCTTATCCCAGGGACAATTCCCAGGTCATGCCCGCGGTAATTGAAATAATTTTGCCCCCAGAGTTGTTTAATCACTGACAATCACACCACGCAGGGCCGGCAAAATGAGGAACGCACAAGTCTGATTACATCTGCCACCCTTAACTGCCTCCCCTCCCCCCCGCCTGCCACGGCTCACATCTCACATCCCCCCCACCTCTCCGTCTCTGCTCTCCGTCTTCACATGAAGCTTTGATGGGTAAACCACGTCAACTACTTCTTGCCTCTATTGTCCCTTTCATGCACAGACTCTTGTTTGCACGGCCAAACTGTGATTTTAATTCCAAGTGGGACCGCGGCGCGGCTCCAGCCAGGCCGGATCATCAAACGGACAAAGCACGGTCCCATTAAAAAAGCCTATGTTGAGATGCAACGAATCATTTGTCTGTTATTAACCCTGAGCCTGTGATTATGCAGATTGCCATAGATTTTCCCTGGTTGCCTGGAAGTGAGATCCAGGGGTTGTTCTCAGCGTGGCAGGCGGACGAGGGAACGGCCGTGCATTACTGAACTTGCCACATTCATCATGTTGACTGATGGCACAGGGAGTCGGTCCCCGGGTCCCGGTGGTTAATGTAGTGGGTAATTAACTGTCATTTGCCTAGTAATAGGCCGATGATCAATGGTTTGTGAGGAAACAAATTCTAATCCGGCAGCTGATGAATGCATGCCGAGGCTGGAGCAATTGAAGTGGTGGGAGGGATGGAAGAGACGGGAGGGGGTTGGGGGGGGGAGGGAGGAGGAGAGCGAAGCCGCCACCGGAATCTCAAACGGTGACTGGAGGAACTGCTGCTATCAATGCCCTCCCACCCCCGCTCTCAAAAAGGGACTAATCCCCCAAAAATGATGCTGGAATACGCCGTCAGGTGACCGGTGGAGGAGTCAGGTGACCGGTAGAGGCGTCGTTTGTTCAGTAGGCAGGTAGTCGGAAAAGGTTGGTTCACCCAAATCCTCTCCTCCCTCTGGTGGTATCTATCCATCTATCCATGCATTTCAATTTATTTTTATATAGCGTCAAATCCTAACAGAAGTTATCTCAAGACGTTGTTTATATAGAGCAGGTCTTAGACCGTACTCTATAGAGTATAATAGTTTAGAGACCCAACAAGTGCATTGCATTGGAGTGCTGCTATGTTGTGCTGCTCACAGCACTTAGCAGCAGCATTTGCGTTCCCATCCACCTGTTTTTATGCACATCCTCAGTTTGTACTTCAGAAAACCTGAGAGCGAATGCAGAAAATTAGGAAAAAAATCTTGAAATATTGCACAACAAGTCTGATATAAAAGTTGATGAATCGATAAAAGCGGAAAGTGACAACGTGCAACGGAAACTTACACGAAGCGTGTGACTTCAACGTCTCCTCATCGCTCCTCATCAGATCTGATGTAACCTTCCTCGCATTAATACAGGAAACAAACAGATATCATATTCCTCTTCATTGTTTTTCACCATTTGAGGTTCGCTCTTTTATTTATGTCATCTTGTTGATTTTCTTTTGCAGATTTTCTTGATATTTGGTTAAAAGGTTTTGGTCCATTTGGACGGAAACCGTCCCCAGGAACAGTTAGAAGTTAGAGATCCAGTATATATCCCTCCAGCATCAGATGTCCTTGCCTCCGTACCGTATCCGTGGCTCCATGTATATATTCCAGGGTAATACATGGTACTTCCTACACCCCCGGTAATTGGGCGGTCATTGTATTTTTGGATTTAGCTCGACAAAGCTGAGAGGAAGCATTGGCATGACACCCCTCCTGCATCCTGCTGAAGGGGGCGGGGGGGTTTTGGGGTCCAGTGGACTAAAGCCTGGTGGAATAATTTAATTGGTGTCTGTTTTTCTCTCATCAAATAGGTAGCACTGAGCCGTACCGGGCTGTAATGCACAGTGAATGCCTTCTGACTGAAACAAGGTACCGGGCATCGGCTGCCTCGATTCTCTTTCAAATTCAGATTTGAGCAAAGCATGAATTTTAATTTCATGTTGTATCCTCAACCTCTTTAAATATACATGCTGTCTTGTCAGCCATGGATATGAAGTGTGTGTCAGCCCGCTACTCTACATATGTTATTCTGTTTTCTGTATTTGAGCAGACCCTCAGTCAGAAGCCTTCCAGATCTGGCAGGCAGCTGTACCGCTGCATTAGAAATGTATATATTTATTAATCATATAATCCAGTGCTGAAAGCCTGCAGTCCCCGGCCCCGGGACCTCTAAACCGTCATCCTCTGATTGTGTTGGAGCCGCTGCCTTTTGAATTCATTGCAACCAAACCACGCTTAATTTGCCTCCTCCCTTGAGAGCCATTAGCGTCTGTGGCATCAAACTGGCGGAGCGGCAAAAGACGAGTGGCAGGTACGCTCCATCCATCTTCCCTCCCCACAGGGTGAGCCGGGGCTTCCTGTGCGCTGCCGTGGTTTTGAAGAGTGTTTGCCACACAAGAGCCCGGCGAGCCGGCCGGCTACATGCTGGCGCTGCCGCAGATACAGTCTGGCTAGATCTCTGAAGGCTGTTATCAGCCGCCTCCGCTTCTTCAGCTCAGCTTGTCGGAGACACTAAAGAGATGGTTTGATTTGAGTGTTGTTGTAGTGAATCTACAGAACGTATTGTTCCCATAAGGTGCTGTTAAATCATTTAAAGCAGCGGTTAAAGTAGCTCAGGAAGGTACGGGATGAATTATGCAGCTAGAGGTGGAGGAGAAGCAGCCGGAGTTTGGATGTTCTGTTTGGGAACCCCGCGGGTCTCAAGAATTATTTATTTATTTAATTGTATTCAATCTTATCTTATTGACGCTCTTTTGCATTTCCTTAGTAACAAAAATCAATGCATGTATTGGCTGAAAAATATTCTCAAAAATAGAATTCCTGTTTTTCAGAGTTTAATAACTGAGTAACAGCTGATCCAACGACCTCTGTGAGAAATCATGTTGAATGGATGTGCTAACTTCTATAACGTTCAGTTAATGAGACAGAGACCACGCAGCACAGTATCACCGTTACAGGTTTTAAAGTCTTCTATTTGAGATACTGAAGAGGCGTCCTGTAGAGCAGCTGACGTTGATGTTACGTCATGTCCGATACAAAACTGATTGTTGTCTGATAACAAGCTGCGCCCGATGGAGGCTGCTGATATTCCAGAGCATCGGTCGGGGTCATACAGTCTAACCTCAGTCAGATAAAGGATCACTGACCGTGTTTACATGCACACTAACGCTTTGTCCACACGGGGAATGTCAGGAGCGCGTGGCGGCTGCGTGATTCAATGAAAATCTGTCTGGAGCCGCAAAACATGTGACAGAACAGAATAAATATACTGAGTATATATATATATATTGATATATTTATATATATCAATATATATATATATATTTCCTGTATTTAATGTGTGAGCTTGCAGCGTGCGATCCTTTTACACTAAGTCAAATATTGTTGGTGGTCTAATTCTGGCTTTTGGCTTCTTATTGATTCAATTGGTGATCGGATGGGAGACGCACACACACACACACACACACACACACACACACACACACACACGCGCTGCTTGTTCACAGACAGCAGGACTATAACGGAGCGTTTCTCAGAGCAGAGTAGTGTGACAGTCCTGTTCTCCTTCTCTGCTGCGCCGGCCACCTTAAATTTGCCAGAGATGAGAGAAGAGTGCGGACAGACACGGCGAACAGTGAAACAGAACGCCGTTCTGATTCAAGCTGGCAGGCAGGAAGCTTAAAACATCACTTCTTTACACGAATACCTTCCATCATTTATAATACAGAGCCTTGAGTGCACGCTATGTGAAAATGAGTCAGATTACTGGAAGACGAGGACGTTGGCCCGTGCACGGTGAGAGGCGGCTGCATTGTGGCTGTTTGAGTCCTGAGATACAGAAGTGCTGCTGTTGTGCTCAAACACCGGGCTCATTATCTCTAAATCTATCATTTCTGTGCTTTTTTTAACGTTTTTTATTTTTTTAGATCAATTACTGGGCTTTGTAAGGAGAGAAATAGATGAAATATCTATTTCATGTGAAGGCCTTCCGGCAATGCGCATTTGTGCAGAGAAGAGAAAGGACAAGAGATACCACAGATGGATCTAAATTTAGATTGCTCAAAGGAAAAGGCATAATTCTTTTAATTAAGTCGGCACTAATCCATGGAATTGGCCCTCTTTGTTTCCTCCCACCTCCCATGTTACAAGAGATATCCTTCATTGTCTCAAGGTGTGTTGACAGTGGCTCTTAATTCTGTAGATATTCATGAGGGCACAATCTATCTGCTTCCTTTGCCTCTGGGAAACATACTTTCTGAAGGTTAATAAACAACCCTGCATATCCCGAGCTCCGAGATCATTTATCAGATTGCGATCTCTTACAGACTCTGAGAGTGGCATGCCGTTTTATCATTTTAACAACGACGGCTAAAAGTGCCTGAAGAAGTCTGCCTAATAGCTTATTTTGTTATATGATTTCGTTATCAGATATTTTTTTCCCTTGCTAGTCTGGTCTAGGTCGCTGTGTAGTAACAGCCCTGAATCCCTAATGAATACTCACATTAATGTCCCCGGAGCAGGCCCAGGAATAATAGGGTCCTCCCTGGGCAGCGACGCTGGCTGGGGCCCATCTATTTCTATTTCTATTTCTATTTCTATAGCACAAGCTGTTGCCGGCTGCAGCCCGGCTCCGTCCGGCCTATTTCTGTGACTGATTCAGAGACCCGATCTGTCTCAGCAGCTCATGTTAGTGTGTTTACTGCAATCTCTCTGACAGCTGTCACTCTCGTTCTCAGAGGCAGCGAGCGGCAGCACAAGCGGTCCGCGTCTTGTGATTCTGTTTCCGGTTAGAATGGGATGGTGGGGGGGGTGGGACACGGTGGGGGGAGGAGCCAAGTTCTCCAATTCTGGACTCCAAATCTGTCCCATCTATTGGGACACCAGAGGGTGTCGTGGTTTAAATGCTGTGTCACCAAAACACTGAGGAAAGAAGTCTCCTCATGTCTCGATCATTACCTCCCAAAAGGAGGTTCTGTTTTCACTTCGGTTTCTGTCCGTTTGTCAGCCGGATTACAGACAAACTACTGGATGTAGCACGGGCCAAGGAGGAACCCAGTACATATTGGATGCATTTTGGAAACACAAATTATTTTTGGTTACCATTGAGAGACGGGTCGTTTGTCCTAGTGCCCTTCTACAGTCGTTTTTATTGGTTTTACTTAACACTAATGAACTGACAAATTCCCTGACACCTTTTTAGTTTTAACTTTCATCAGAGCACGTGTGACAGCAGTGAGCTTTATTGTTTTATAGTATATCATGTCAATCAACAGTCAGTGGGAAACCTGCACACTTCGGAGAAGACCCATAAGAACAATACCTAAAAAAACAAGTGAAACTAGAACGTTACTCGGAGAGAGCAGACCTTTCGGATATGCCGCAAAATGTAATCATTGTTTTCTTGGCCCATGCTACACTCTTCCACCAAGTTTCATGAAAATCAGGCCTGTAGTTTTTCCCCTAATCCTGCTGACAATCCAACAAACTGAACCGAAAACATAAGATAAAAATCTGAAAAATAGAAAGTAATATTTGGAGAAAGACGTTCCATGTTCCAGTATGTCATGTTCCCTTGTGCTGAGCTAACCTAGACCTCCCAGACTATACGGTTGTGTCCGTCGGCTCGGGGAATGCCTTCCATAATGTGTCTTCTTCTCTGTCTCAGGTTGTTTGGTGTAACGGGGAACTGTGCAGCCTGCAGCAAGCTAATTCCAGCCTTCGAGATGGTCATGAGGGCCAAGGAGAACGTCTACCACCTGGACTGCTTCGCATGCCAGCTCTGCAATCAGAGGTGAGTGATTGGACCACACTCCCGCTCCTCTCCGTACCTGCGTCTAGGCAGATGGCCGGTCAGGGAAAGCGAGATTGCGGCGCGGTGAATCTCAAGTGCTGCTGAAAGTTGAAGAAAGATCCCACATGGTAGATTTATCACTCTAACCGGTGACCGGGAAGACACATGCGGGGCCTCGGGGACACCTGCTGGACCTCGCTCAGTGATTATAAACCTGCTCTACTACTGTACGGTGTCAGCCGGAGAGCTACAGGTGCAGTTACATGTCCATACATATGCTTCCCATCAGTCTTCATTACTGCTTCTCCTCCTGCATCCTGCAGACAGGATGTGGTCAGAGACTTCAGGACCGGTAGTAGTGGAGGAGAGGGAGTGGTTCTGATCCCAGGCTTTGAACTCAGTGATAGAAAAACCCTGTTTAATAAACTCCAGTGTCCCCCTCACTGAACCTCTCTGGTACCCCTACAATGACTTTATTATCTTACAATTTATAGCAATCCAATACAACAGCCCTGTAATACATCCTGTCTCTGTGAGGCTCGTAATATTCAGCATCGGAGTTCATAGTCATCGGCGGTGGATTGAATTGTAATCGTGCTTTTGTCCACCCTCATTTACATGAAGGAAGTATTAGAACCAATGGTTTCACAGTGACACAATAACATCAGCTGGTTTATTTAATATGGTTCTATTAAATGTGGATTTTGGACCGGCCGGTTCCGTCACAGGAGAGAGAGGAGAGCTGATTCTAAAGTCACTAATACAACAACAAGACACGTTCCCTCATGGAGCTCCCACCCGCAAACATCGGAGCAAATGTTCAACTCACCGTCTAATATCGGAACACTGACAATATTATAAATCACCTCAAACATTCTCAGAAATGAATTTAGTGATGAAATAGCTTCAAAGAAATGGACAAAAAACAAGACATTTTGGGCTGCTGGTGTTGTAACCGTAGCCTGTAGCGGTCCAGCGCTTTGCATTGTGGGATACAGTAGGAGACGTAGACTGGTCCGATGC
The DNA here is from genome assembly GCF_043250625.1 of Sebastes fasciatus. Lineage (NCBI taxonomy): Eukaryota > Metazoa > Chordata > Actinopteri > Perciformes > Sebastidae > Sebastes > Sebastes fasciatus. Next base: position 591,606 of record NC_133817.1, on the reverse strand, counting down.
AGACTGGAGATTTAATCAGAGTCAGTACAACATCCGGGTATTTTTGGCATACTGTAGATGTTGCTTTTGTTCACATACTGCATACTACATGTTGGCCAAATCAGTACGTACTACTAGTATAGTATGAGGTTTTACTACTAGTATAGTATGAGGTTGTACTACTAGTATAGTATGAGGTTGTACTACTAGTATAGTATGAGGTTGTACTACTAGTATAGTATGAGGTTGTACTACTAGTATAGTATGAGGTTGTACTACTAGTATAGTATGAGGTTGTACTACTAGTATAGTATGAGGTTGTACTACTAGTATAGTATGAGGTTGTACTACTAGTACATTCTCGGAGCCGAATGTTTCCCGAGATGTTTTGAAGGTCAGAAGAAGCATGATGAAACAGAGGACGTCAGGAGGACGTCAGGAGGACGTCAGGAGGACGTCAGGAGGACGTCAGGAGGACGTCGTCAGTCAGGAGGACGTCAGGAGGACGTCGTCAGTCAGGAGGACGTCAGGAGGACGTCAGGAGGACGTCAGGAGGACGTCGTCAGTCAGGAGGACGTCAGGAGGACGTCAGGAGGACGTCAGGAGGACGTCAGGAGGACGTCAGGAGGAGCTCAGGAAGGTTCTGTGTTGGCCCGTTTCTGCGTTGGCCCGGTTCCTGTTTCTCTCACCTCTTTCCCCAAACTTGGCTTTGTTGCAGACACATAGACACGAGCACCCGCGTGCAACAGCACACACACACACATGGAGCAGACACATTGCGCATGCTAAAAGCAAAGGACCTGGTTACGCACAATTAGCACTCGGTTATTGTCTTGCCACTTCAGCCGGCTGCACCAGACAGCCTCTCCTAATGGAAGAAGTCAGCTAATCTTCATCAGCCGGGCCCAGGCAGGCCAACTCTGCTCCCCCACATTAAAACCCATTAAAGCGCGAGCAAATCTTTCTTCTTACATTAGGCCAGCTGATGAACTGTTGAATAAAATCGACATCAGTGTGTTTCACATGGTCCGCTGTGGCCTCGCCAGCGCCGTTCAGATGCCCATCACAATTTCACCGCGGCCCGGCCAAGATTTATGGTGTGGCACCGGCTTTAATTGAAGCTGTTACTCAACTCTGACTTTTTGTTTTCCATTTTGTTTCTTTACATCGGTCGAGCTGTTGGGGGAGAAATACCTGAGCAGGAAGATGAATTTAAAGAATCAATCTGTTTGCTTTGAGTTCATCAGTTCACCTCCTAGAGATGACATATTCCAACGGGGGTGTAAACTGTGATGCACAGAGTCGTATTGTTACCCTCCGTCTGCAGACGGGAGACGACAGTCAGCAGCCTGCTACTGAGCTGCTCTGAGAGGAACTGTGAGATTTAATCTCTAAAGTCATGAATCTAATATTTGTGAATTAATCGATGTCTGTCTTTTAGAAGATTTGGGATTCAGAGCAGGTTTAAAGGGAGAGTTCACCCCGAGATCAAAAATACTCTCGAACTCAGGCTCGTGGTGCTGAACGCCACGTAGGGACGACGTCGGAGAGGGCGGGTGTGTCGTCACAGGAGGCCAGCGTTCGTGTCCCGTCTGAAACCAGAATTCAACATTTGATTTATTTACGGTTGGCGGGTGTAGTTTGGTGGAAAGAAAATTAAAACAAAGACAAGCCGAGTCCCGTCTCGTTCCATAATATTGGGGGAAAGGCCGACATCTCTACGGCCGATATCAACAACTCAAACCAAAACGATTTAGATTGATAAATAACACGACAGGTAAGAGGACAAATATGTATTTTAAAGGTCCCATATCGTAAAAAGTGAGATTTTCATGTCTTTTATATTATAAAGCAGGTTTAAGTGATTATATAAATACTGTTAAACTATCAGAACGCTCAATATATGGAGAAATACACACGACCCGTATTCAGAAACTGAGCATTTGAAACAAGCCGTCAGGATTTCTGTCCATTTGTGATGTCACAAATATACAATATTTAGACCATTACACGTAAACATACTAAATGTGTCCCAGTGTTGCAGTGGATGTAAATAACATCAGCTGACAGGAAGTAAACATGGACCCAAGCTGTTGCCTAGCAACGCAATTCCGTTGAAATGCACTAAAACGGAGCGTTTCAGACAGACAGGTGAATACAGGTATATTCAGACAGACAGGTGAATACAGGTATATTCAGACAGAAGGTGAATACAGGTATATTCAGACAGAGGGTGAATACAGGTATATTCAGACAGACAGGTGAATACAGGTATATTCAGACAGACAGGATGAGGAAAATAAAGTTGGTTTTTTTTAACATTACAGCATGTAAACATGTTCTAGTAGAAACACTAAATACAACATGAACCTGAAGACGAGCCGATGCGGGACCTTTAATGACAACATTACTAATATTCTGAGTGACTTCTCGACATTTCTATCCAGATTAATAGAATGACCTTTTCCAGATGTTCCCCGCCTCGGCCTCAGAGATCTATCAGCAGATCTCACTTCAGATTTCCTGAATAGTTTCTCAGCATCTCGTTGCCTGGAAATGGGCTTCTGGTCTTTGTCTGGCATACCGATCTCTGCCGCCTCGTTCATCTACACCAGCTCCGTCCCCTCTCGTTTCCCAGCCTCAAACAAACATGAAAGCCCCCGTCGACCCCCCCACGGGCCCTTCAATAAAGCAATCTAATCCATCTCACAAATGGCCCGGAGATTTCTCTGCGGAACATCATCAGAAAATGTGAAATCTGATAAACAGAGCAGGGCGACCGCGAGGTCAGCCGGGGTCAGGCGCTGTAATTATCCCGTCGCTCCTGCGGGTCAGCCGCGGCCCATGTTGCCGTTTGAAGGTTGAATTGCTACAATCAAGTATGAACATACAGCCCCCCCCGTCCTCCAACCTCCACCGCACACAAACACACTCGCTCATGCATCCATCCACGCCATCAGTCTCTTTGTGGGTACGTCCCACAGAGCAGAGACTGGAGCCGGTGATTATTCTGATTTCATCAGGGACCCTTAATGGTCATCGCCGTGCTCAGCCATTAAGGGGCTGTGCTTAAGTTATAGGCTCCGTTAGTAAGATAGAAAGACTGAGAGTGGACATGTCACCGCAATCATGACCTGCAACCGCTTCCTTCTTCTTTGTCATCATCACCATCAAATTGGCAGCAATCTCTTGTTTGCCACGAAAGAAGCATTGAGAGCTGAAGCTGCTTCAGGAAGAAGATAAATGGAAAAGCCTCACCAGTTATCTTACTTGTGTATCTGCCAGAGAGCAAAAGCCCCCCCCCACGCCTCCCTCTTTCTTCGCTCTGTGCATGACTTTGAAATGGTATCAAGCTGAGGGGAGTGAATAGCTCCTGTCCCCGGTCTCTCAGTGGAAATATAGGATCCTACATTGGCTCTGATTGCTCATGTCTGCACCCAACGTGGCCTTACTCTGTTAAACTGGACATAAATCCACCGTCGTGACCTTCCCACCAGCCAGACCTGTTATTTCTCCTACCTGAGCTGGGGGAGAGGAAGCACCGGCGTGGTCTCGGAGCCAAAGGGACGGGGGGCTGGTTCTGAGGAGGGAGGCGGGGGGGGTGTTGGGAATAAGGACAGAGATATGAGACTCCATCCAGCAAGCAGTTAGCCACAGATCAGCCCTGGGGGACAGCTAATCGATGGGGCTGTCGTCCAGCCTCATCATCTCGCCAGTGCTGGCCCAATTTCCCCCTGATGAGCTGGAGGCCACAGTCTAGGGAGGCTGGAGGAAGGTTAGAGTAGAGGGGAGCAGAGGAGAGCAGGATGGGTGACAGTGCAGAGGAAGGTCAGCGCTGATAAGGGACGATGCTCCATACTGGAGCTTTGGAAGGAGAGACTGACACCAATTGGGTTCAGCACAGCTAAGCTCAGCCACTGGTGCCTTGTATGTCACGAGTTAGGCTTGTTAGACAGGAGCCTAATAGCCAATAAGGGACACAGTTGTCACTTTGTGTATGATTGGTGTTGAGAACTCAGAGCCTTGTGCAGCCAGCCTACTAGAGAACACAATCTCACTACGTAATCCGGCACATTTAAAGTCAGAATGACAAAAATCTGATACAAATAAATGTCAGTTCTTCCTGCGCTCATGGAGATGATAGAACTGTGTTTCAGTTTCAGTTCAGTTCATCCTAAAGATCCCAGCTGTGTACCATCAGAGCCCACAGCTCCCAAGCTCTGCTCTTTCAGACTGCTCTTGTCATAACGGGTTGATTAGTAAAGTGCCTATTACACAGGACGCACAAGGAAGAACCTTTTGAATGGGAAATCCTTATTGTAGGTATTTTAGCGTGAAACATGGACGTGATATATAGAAGTATGAAGCAGCATTTCAAATGGTCCCAGCAGAATGTATTCATGCATCCTCATGGTGAAATAGTCGTGGTTGTAAGTTAGGCGATGTAGTGAGTACTAGCCGTGTTTCCATTCACATTATTTTATGCACATTTTGAAGTATCTTATTAGAAACGTTGTACGGAAACGGCAAAGTTCTATAAAACTTTTAGGATTAACAGAAGTGTCCGTGAATGGTACGGAGGACTTTCCATTTTAGGGTTGAAGAAAATGTCCGTAAACTTAACGTGAAATGTACCGGTCATTTCCTGCCAGGACATTATCTGTTTTTCTGCAGATTTCTTTCTTAGAGTGTTTAAATGCTTGTCTTTGTCTCCAGACAGCATGAAACACGACCAGCACCAGCTGACATGAAAGAACTATTCAAACTAGAAACTAATTCCTGAAGACGTCTCTCCATTAGATGGCCGAGCTGACTTGTTTTGTTTCCGGTTCGCCACCTCCACTTCTTCTTCTACTGTGTTTACTGGCTGATTACAGCCATGAGTAGCCGACAGCGCCAACTACTGACCAAACTACTGACCAAACTACTGGAGCCCAGTTTATCTGCTCCAAACCAGTTGATGGAAACGTTCATAATTAATATTTCAGTAGTTCTCTTAAAAAGAAGTCCGTAGCAGTAGTCTAACATACTTCATCCCAGGTAGTATTTGTACCATCCGATGTTGCATTTCTTTCACGGACATTATCCTCTCTACTCCAGCAGAGCAGGCTCATATTAAATGGGATGGTGCAACACAGCTAATGTGACGGCTGCCTCCATTTGTGGCCACATTGTTTGATTAACAATTGATTTTTGTTGTTGGTACAGTACAGAAACCTTGTGTCCCCTCTACGGGGGAATATCACACCGTGTTGTCCAGCTCTGCTCCGATCACTCCGACAGATGCATCTATTCTTCTATAGAATGATTTTAGATGATAAATATCTTTGTAGATTTGTAACTTCTAATGTTTGAACTTGTGATGTGATAGATTAGATTAGTGCTACTAGTCTTCTAGAGGAGTGTTCTGCGTCCGTGATCGGTCCAGCTGTGTGACCTGATTGACTTCCAATCAAGCCGATCAGGAGCAGCTGAGTGGTGACGTGTCTGTGTCCACATGTTGCCTGTTCTGCCTGGTGTTGATCCAGCACCAGTAGAAAGCTGTCGGGTGTGCGTGTCCACAGTACAGAAAGCTGACGTCTGTGAGTGCTGAGCATCACAGGTGGAGGCAGTTGAAAACACAACAGCAGTGGACGTTTAGCACCAGAGATGGAGACCAAAATAAATAAAGCAGTCATCGTCCTCCGTTCCAGATGTGAAATGATATTCTCTACGTTACACTCCCCCAAAGAAAAACTCATCTTCAGCGTGTCCTTGTGCCGCCGTCTGATTGCCCAGCAGCAATCTGCCAGAGAAGATTTACAACATGCTGTTACAATTAAGCGTCGGTGTCGCCGGGCCAAGTGTTTCTCAACCTGTATGCATCCTAACAGTAATTAGATTTGGTGCAGTTGAGACTATTTTCTCTCTTTGACAATCTCCCTGTTTCTTCATTTGAGTGGAAAGTGAATACTCTAGTTAACACGGGCCTCCGAGGCAAATTGCTGGCATCGCAATACATCTTTTAAGTGTGTGCCTGTGGAAGCCATTCTTTCTCTTCCTCCTACAACAAGAGGTCTCTGAAGACTCATTAGTCACAGTCACCTCTAAGTAAAGGAGGGAGGAAAGTGAAGGCAGAGCCGGGAGAGAGAGAGAGAGAGGAAGAGAAGCTGACAGACTATAAAGATAGAAAGCATGATATCATTGTGCAGCTCTATAGATACTAACAGATGTGGTGTTAAGGGAGACCTTTAATGAAGGTTGAGCTGGAGCTCACACACTAACATGTGTTACGGTACATACGGCCGACAACATACAGGAAACAACCTGAACCGGAGTAAATAAGTACTAAATAATGACAGCAGATGCCTCCATACGGGGTTCAGGGGGGGTTTGATGAGAAATGAATTGAACCATATGCTGTGGTCTTCACCGTCACCGGATCTCCACCTAACTGAACACCAAGCTCAGACACTGGAGCAGCGTGGTGACGTGCTTCAGATGAACTAGTTCATACCATGTCGTTCAAACGTGTTTAAATAAGAAGCTAAACTGTTTAGACATGTCTCAGATGACAACACACACTTTAAAGAGGACCTGTTATGCTTTGGTGCTTTTTCACCTTCCTCTAGTGTGTCACCTGTGGATATACAAAGTCTGAACCCAAGATAAATAATCCACCTTTAAAGTGACCTCCTATAACCTGAACAATTCAATTGAAATCTTTTAGGAGGACAAAACTAAAATAATGTGGTTGCATAAGTGTGAACACCGTCTTCTGATTGGGGATGTGGCTCTGTTCAGAATGAACCAATCACATTCAGACTCATGTTAACTAGTTGTCAGAACACACCTGACCTGCCATCAATTAAAGTGACTCTGATTAACCCCAAATAAAGTTCAGCTGTTCCAGTAGGAGTCTCCTGACATTTACTGAGTTGCATCTTACAGCAGAAGTCACGGGCCGCAAAGAGCTTCTGAAGTATCAAAGGAGCTGAAACAGAGCGTTTCAGACGGAGGAGCTGCAGCCGGTACGAGACCATTACAGCATGTAAACATGTTCAAACCCAGAAGACAAGTATGCACCTGAAAATAAGCATAATAAGTCCTCTTTAAGCCCCTCTCCAACTGGACAAAAAATACACTAAACTCTGGCTTTTGTCTTTAGTGGGAAGTCTGTCTTCCTGAGACACATGACTCTGTGGTAGTCGGGGGGATTTATGGGCTCCAGCTGCGATCGGCAGTGATGGACACATGACATCCAGCTGGACACACTAATGTTCGCCCTCTCTCCGGTGCGAAGCTCTGTGACCAGAGACTGTAATATGAAATATGGACGTATAGTCTCCCTGACATCAAAGTGGGCGGCTCCCGGCCGTCGCCGTCTTGGCCGTACCAACGCAGGAAAGGAGTCTTAACATTTATTTTAGTGGGTTTTCCAGCATTTAGAAAATCTGCATAAACGTGCTAAAATTGGCAATGCAGTTTCGTTGTATGGGAACATCATTTTTTATCATCCATGATAAACACACTACAGTTACATATACATTTATAAAAAATATTAAATAATATAATAGACCTAAATCAAGATTATAAAACCACAACAATTACTGGGCAAATATTAAGTAAAGATTTCTGATGATTTGATTTCCTAAAAAGATGCGCTGTACCTTTTAGTCTCAATATTTACAACGATGTGGCGTTGAACACTGTAAAGCACTAAAGTTAATACAGTCAATCAATAAATCAAACTTTATTTATATAGCACCTTTCAAATGCATTCAAAGTGCTGGACAGACGATTGATAAAAATGGATTTAGAGACGAATGCACCAAAACAACCAATATAAAAGTTCATTGAATAAGAAAGCAATAAGAGATGGGTATTTAAGACAATAACAGATAAATAAAATACAAGGAAATTAAAATTAAAATACAAATTAAATAAATAAAAATTATGAAACTACACAAAATAAGCTGATTGTATTAAAATAATAACATTTTAATACAATAAAATAGAATAAAAGAGATAGTAATGATCAGCAATAAAATGTTGATTAAACAAAATAGAGTAAAATAAACACTAAAATGATGATGATGAATAAAATAAGTATAAACAATAAAACTATAAAAAGCCAGACTGAATAGATGGGTATTTAGTTTACGTTTATAAATATTAATATTTCCATCTCCTCTCAGCTCCTCTGGAAGGTCGTTCCAGCGGCTGAAAGCAGCGTCACCAGATGTTTTAACAACTAGAAGAGAAGAAGCGGAGGATCTGAGGGGCATTACGCAATGTCGTCTGGTGCACGGCCATGTAGTGCCTTATTATAAACTAATACAAGAATTTTAAAATCAATACCACTACCAGGTGACCAGAGTAAAGACTTTATAATAGTGGTAATGTGTGGTCTCCTTCTGGTTTTAGTCAGCACTCATTATTTATGATATCAGCAGTGAGCACCAGTAACTATCTGATAATCACATTTTGACTGGTAGCAGCAGACTAATATATCAGCATCCTCTAATAGAGAGCTGTTCAGATAGAAGATGTGCCCTGCAGTTGTTTTATAAGAAAGTGGAATAGTAGGAACTAGTAGGGCAACACAAGGTCCTTTATTAGACACGCCTGTGACGGGCCCAGTGTAATATCCTCATCATAATTGGTGCACAGATGTCACATATGCTGTTGACATTTCACCGAGCAGAAACAATTTGGCCGTGTGAAATAAGTGGAGGGCTGAGGGGGGGGGGAAGAGAGAGAGAGAGAGAGAGAGCGAGAGAGAGAGAGCGAGAGAGAGAGAGAGAGAGAGAGAGAGAGAGAGAGAGAGAGCGAGAGAGAGCGAGAGAGAGCGAGAGAGAGCGAGAGAGAGAGAGAGAGAGAGAGAGAGAGAGAGAGAGATATAAAGCGGGAGTGGGCTCGGCTTCAGTGAGACGGACACTAATAGATTCTGAGGAGGACATTTTTATTAGAGTGGATGACACCATTACATGAAACACACCTCTGCCTCGGCTTAATCACGCTGTCAGACCGCTGCAGATGGATGGATGGTAGTCGTCTGGGTTTAGGTTGGTAATAACGCTGTGCACGCATCCTGTTTTTAACCTCAGGAGATATGTAAGAAAACTACTATTCTGTCTGCTAACAAACAAACAAACAAATGAGATCATCTTCAGTTCAGGAAAGAAAGCTCAGATCCTCCAGATCCTCCAGTCAAATCAATCTCAGGGCAGTAGAGAGCTGCAGGAATGAGTCCTAACATCATGGATGTATGAAGAGAACTAGATCCAGCGTTGGAGGCGGGGCCTCGTTCATTCCTATGAAAGTGTCTCAGTGGAGCATGAAGCCTAAACGGCTCCACTTCCGTCTGGAAAAGTACCCTGATCTTGGGCACATGGAACATGCGGAGTAGCGTCTGCTACTCCGCATGTTCCATGTGCCCAAGTTGATAAACCTCAAAATAAATGATCCTCTGAGTCACAGACGTCTCTTTCCCAAAGGAAGTCTACGGGGAAAAATAGTTTTTGGGCCCGATGGCATCACGTGACAGACAGAGAGGTTGCAGTGCCGCCGTTTGGACACTACGGAAGTCTTCCTTTTCAGCCTCGTTGTGTATTCTCTCGCTCATGTGATATATATATAGTCTAACATTAGCTTTTGACTTCTTTACTTCTGGAGACTGGTGTTCATTTGTGGAGATTATATTATGGAACAAAACATGTCGGTATCATAAACGTGTGTTTGCCACAGAGATTATTTTCCTGCAATAATCCAAAAGCCAATAGAGCAATCCCATCGGCTGTTAGTGGAGGGAACCAGGGCGATGATCACTTCCAGGTTAGCCTTCAACATGACGTCATCCCTGCAGCACTCTCTGGAGGGTAGCGTATAGGAATCTATAAGACAAATGTATAAAGACAAATATGAATATAAAGAGAAGCTGACGGAGGCATAAAGGGGTGAAACTGAAGTTAGTTAATGATATCCATCCTTGACAGCTTGCCACCCGTACCATCACCAGTCCGTTAGCCTCCCTTTGTGTCTGACTGTAAGCTATATCTACACAACGTGAGTCTTCATCACTGTGTAGTGTTTCCTGTTAGTTCAGCAGTAAACAGTCAGCCGACGGCACCGTTACCCTCCAACGTGTCCGACGTCTGTCGATGACGTCACATTCCCGTTCCCTCTACGAGACATTCCAGACCTTTCCTATAAAAGTGTTTGTTGTCCAGCTCCAGTGTTTGGATTCATTGTTTCTCCAGTTCTTCTTTGATCTGAGGCTGATTTCTGGTTTTATTATAAGTATAACACATAGATTTCTATTTGTCAGTGATAATATTCAGCTTTAAAACAGTAGCTGAGTGAAGCTGATTTTATGGACGTAGCTTTAACAGTCCTTCCTGATAGGATGCTTGGAGGAGTTTTCTTGGACAAAGCTTCCATGAAGGAGTCGACGAGGGCGCTCCATTCATTTCCTGCCGTTCTGGGAAGGTTGGCCTGAAACCAGCGGCGAGTCGCCCACTGAGCATCCTGTATCAGAGACTGACAGACTGTATTGCTCATGATACCTCACTGACATGTTCATGAATTCAAAGACCCACATCAGAGTGTGGAGCTTCACATGATACTGTTTTTGTCTTCAAAATAAATGTCAGCTCTTCCTCAGAGCATTTGGATTTATTTCCAGAAACACACCATTCTCACACTTTTTTGGTATTTTGTGCCAACACCTACGGTGTATTTGAATCCTGCTAATTGGTCCCAAATGGATGCAACAAATCACGCTCTGGATCTGCCCTGCAGCCCTGAATAAATGCTGCGAACAGCCCGAGCTTGTCAGGTACCTGAGCTCCATCCGCTGTGTGCAGCTCCCAGCACTGAACTCAGCAGTCTTAACATCCAAGGAAGTCAAACGGAGGCGAGGCTCACTGTCCCCATACCCCCCCCCCACCTACCCCGGCTCCACCTCCCCCCTGGTAAACACTGGCACCGCTGCTCGCCGACCTTGTCTAACCTGCACACTGAGGGAGATAAGCAGCCCTCAGGACAATACAGGGAGAGTTACTGCTCTTCCGCGTTCAACATAATCTCCACTTGGCACTGTGCTGAAAGGTCAAGCGTAACCGTGGCCCCCCCCTGGCTGGAGCAGGACGGGCCGCCGCTGAGGTCGGTGGGGGTTTGTGTAAGAGCTGCAGGTGGAAAGGAACCCCGGCTCCAAACACAGATAATTCCACCACCGCCCCCCCCAGCCCTGTAATTGAGTTGACTGTTTCCTGGAGGAGAAGCCGGCCTGCACACGGCGGCGCTGCAGCTGAAGGGGGGTGTTGGCACCGAGGTTACGCTGCTAAAGCACAGACTTTGCACTATAGTCAGGAAGCTAGCTGCAGCTGGCTAGGCCTGCTAGCCTACAGCTCAGTGCTAATGATGAGATTGTGTCTTTGATGCTTATGTAAACCCCCCCCCTCTCTGTCTCTTTGTGTGCTGCAGGTTTTGTGTGGGAGACAAGTTCTTCCTGAAGAACAACATGATCCTGTGCCAGACAGACTACGAGGAGGGGCTGATGAAGGAGGGCTACGCTCCCCAGGTCCGCTGACCCTCGTACACCGACCACAACGAGGAGGAGGAGGAGGAGGAGGAGGAGGAGGAGGAGGAGGAGGAGGAGGAGAGAGGAGTGGGAGAAAGAGAGAGACTGAAGGAGAGCTTGCAATCACACAACAAACAGCACTATTGCCTCCTGTCCAGCTCCCGTCCCCCACATGTACATAACCAAGCAAGGGACACACTCTGCTGTACAGAATAGCCATAGAGACGCCGGCGTGGCGGGGACGGCCCCGGGACAACGACAACAAACTACAACAAACTACACGTGTGAAGACAAAAACCAGTTTCTGTGTTTGTGACGGATGATGCCTCTTTCCTCCAGCAGGTCCCAGCAGGTCCACAGCACCGGCCTCGAACCAACAGATGATCCCAGAAAGCTAAATTAACCCACCCAAAAGCAGTCCTGTCTCGTCGTATCGGAGGACAGACAACTTCTACTTGAATCTAGAACACACTGAGGTTTTGTCAATCAATGTACCTTTGAGATAAAGACCTTTTTACTGTATGATACCAGATTTAAAACACAGAGAATGTAAACGGAAGAGCGGCTAAAAGAACGCCCATGACTCATTTGTTGCTGCGTGTCTGAGTGTGTGTGTGTGTGTGTGTGTCTGTGGGTGTGTGTGTGTGTGTGTGTGTGTGTGTGTGTGTGTGTGTGAGCATGTTGAGGACTCATCTGTCATGCGGTCTTGCTCGGCTCGGCTCGGTCTGGTCCATACAGTCCTATCAGAACCTTTAGAGTCAGGACATACAGTACTACACCACCACTACATTAATATATTAAAGACACAGTGTCTCTAGAGGACAGCTGACCTGTGAGGACTGGAGTCACAGACGTTTCTGCTAGCGCAAAGTAAACGTGAGATTTGACGTCTCTTTTGAATGTCAGTCAGCAGCTTTTGAGGACATTAAAGGGGAACTACGCCCATTTTCAACATTCATACATGTTATTCCTGCAGTCTAAGGAGCGGGGCAGTTCAGCAGAACAACTGAGCATTCTGCGATAAAAGCATCAACTTTGGTACTTTATATGTTATGAAGAGATATAGATATCGGGGCGCTGCAAATTTGGCCCCTGAGGGTTTGACCCTGAAGTGACCTTCATGCTCCTTTTATTTGGTTTTCTCTAAAAAAGTACCCTTAAAAACATCTGATCTGATCACCTCATTGGTTTTCACGTTTTTCCCTTAAAAGATAAGGAGGTAATAAAAACATGTGTGTGATCTTCTGACATCTGATCTCATCAGCTTGAACACACTTTGGAAATCATTACGTTTTCTGCAACATTTAGGAATATTAAGAGCCGATATTGTTCTGAATATTTCAGTTTAGCTGCTCCACTGGCAGCGTAACAATTAAATAAAATAATAAAAGCAACACATTTGGTACAGATGTAGGTTTATATGTTATGAACAAATATAGATATCGGGGCGCTGCATGTTTGGCCCTTGAGGGCCGCGGCAGCCCTTTGTTTTCTGGTTGTCATTCTATCATGATGACATGTTTGACCCTGAAGTGACCTTCATGCTTCTTTTATTTGGTTTCCTTAAAAACTTCTGATCTAATCATCATCATCTAATCAAGTTTAAAATCAGTGTTCTGCAACATTCAGGAATATGAAGCACCTAACGACCCTCAGGGGCCGAATGCAGCGCCCCGATATCTATATCTTTGCATTACATATAAATCTACATCTGGGCCAAATGTGTTGCTTTAATCGCCAAACGCACCGTTGTTCTGAATATTTCAGTTCAGCTGCCCGACTAAAGACGATCTGAAGATATCCTAAACATAAACAACTCTCTCTGTAATCCAGAAACCAAGCAGCGGACAGCAGTCAACGCTAAAGCAACCAGCTGCTGAAGCTAGTGGAGCATTTAGCAGATACAAGAGACAGATATTATTTTCACAGCATTTGGTGGAGACCAAAACAGAGCTAAAAGGAGAGGAGAACATCGGGTGTAAACAAACGGCGCTCCAATGAGATGCTAACGTTGTTCTTTGTCTGCTGGGTCTGTAAATAGGCAACAAACAACATTAGAAGGAAGACAGTATTTACAGTTGTTTTCATCTTGTTCTACTGCCCTCAAGTGGGACAATTCAAGCAGCTTTAAAGGGGACATATCAGAGAAACTCCCTTTCTCAGTGTTTCTACTCATCCATGTTGGTATCTGGAGCGTCTACCAACCCTCAAACTGTGAAACAACACCACCCAGTCACTTCTAGATCAGAAAACACGTGATTCAACAAGCCAATCAGATGAGGTTCCCCTTCTTATGTCACATGCAGGCTCATTAGAATATACCACCCACAGCTGGAGAACTACCTTTGCAAAGGTGAACCATATTTTTTCTCTCAAGCCAATCACAGCAGCTTTTCCTCTTAAAGAGACAGGCACTAAAACGGACAGAGTGTTTTATGAACATTAAAGCATGACAACATGTTCTAGTAGAAACCCAACATACAAGTATGAACCTGATATGTCCCCTTTAAACGTTATGGACCAGACTTAATGCCTGTAGAGAGATGCGTGGTTGTCGTGGTTTGACGGGTCGCCGTTCCATTCCTGAAATGCATTCCGTCAGAGCTCCTGTTGTTTCAGCTGTGTGTTTGTGCAGCCCGGGTTCAGACTGTGACTCCGGGCTCTGCTCTGAAACAAGGCTGTGTCTTTTCTTTTGCTGGAGACAGACTTTCTATTTATGAAAACTTTGCTTTCACACTAGTCAAACGGAGATGTGTGGGAATGCTCGCGGAGGCGTGTCGTCGTAGCGGTCGTAGGGGTGTAGGGATCGGTCGGGGATGGTGGGGGTTGGTTACTTTTTGTACACTATTTATTTGATAAGCATTCAGTGCATCACCTGTTGTCCCAAATTTGGCATCGTTTGACATGCTGATACTTGAATCCAAATCGATGATTTCTCAATCGCTGTTTGATGTTGAGAGGCTGTGTGATTTTCAACCACAGCTTTGGGTTCAGTTAACTCCGCAGCAGGTCGCTCACCGTCTGACCCGCTCACCTCGGTCACGGTGGCTCTCTGCTGCTGACGAGTTACACGTCCGCTAGTAAATATCAGCATCTGAGCGCGTGCAACAGCGCGTGCAACAGCGCGTGCAACAGCGCGTGCAACAGCGCTCAGCACCATTTCTTAGCTGGCAAAAAAAAAAACAGTTCTTTAATTTGTAAATTGTGGGATGTACATAAAAGAAATATTCATTTTTTGCTTGCTATTGTACAATGATTTCTTTTTATGTGTCATCCAGCATGAGATGTTTATTTTTAGGACAACACTTGTAAATACTGTAATTGTAATAATTTTAAGCACAAATGTAATACAGTTTTATTGTGTTACCAGTGAGTGTGGCCTCTGTTATTTGTCCGTCTGATGTTTGTATCTGGAGGAAGTTTTCATTCTTTATAAATCCTGTTAAAAGTCAACTGAGGTTAAGTATGTAGCTCAAGGGCACGGCGTTAGATGCAAACCAGCCGCCAGAAAGAGCCTGTTCCCTGTCCATTACCCTAACCAACAGAGCATGTTGCAGCCTATGATATATGATTGATCTAAAGTGCAATCATTTCCTCAGTTGTTGTCTCTGCTGCTTGTTAAATGCCCTCCTCGGTTTTGTCCCGACGACGGGGAGCTCACAAAACCTCCGACAGACGCTTCTGTTGGTTGCAGGCTTTAAATTTCTCATTCAAATGAGATTCATTTTTCAAATCCATCCTTTGTTCAGCTCTAAAAACACAATGGGCTTTCATCTCGTCAGAGGGAAAAAAAGTGGGTTTTCTATTTTGGTTCTGTCATGTGTCAAACATGGAACAAGAGAACGCCGTCAGCAGCTCTGGAGAAGGAGCGCCAGATATCTCCTCCCGGGTTGTTTCAACTAATTACCTGGATTTCAATTTAGAATCATCTGGAATGTCGAAGTAAAACATTTGGATTAAAGTTATTGCTCTAATTAGCGAGGTGCTTCTAAAGTGCCCTGTGAAGTTTGTCGACACTGATGCTTACATCACATTACAGAGCATAATATCCAGACCAATTAAGCTAATTGAATTTCCTTATCCAGAGACACAAAGAGGAGAGAGAAACTCTTTGATTAGGCTCAAGCTGTTGGAAGTTCTTTAGTAGATGAAAACACATGGAGATTACAGCCCAGTCAAATTAAAAGAAAGTGTGCCAACCATAGGGAGGATTCTCACTAATGGCAGACATGTGTCATGTGTTATTACGGCTCAGATGTTAACCCCCTGAATCCTCTACGCTGATGATGTAGCATCATTACCGCCGACGTCTGGTGTCACAGGGATGATGCAACACCGAGCGACGGCTTTCTGCACCGTTACAGCGTCTGCAGATGAAAGTGGACGACCACAAGGTGTAACGACCGCTGTGGTAGGAGCCGTGTGTTCGTACGCTGGAGCTGCAGGTCGCCAACCGCTTTCATATGAGGGGACACTTTTAAATGTTCTTGTTAATCAGTGTAAGATATCAACATTAAAGGTTCTTTATGGAACTTTAAGAAAATTCTTGTTATTAATGACACCTAAGTGAACTGCAGTCAGTAATTGCTCGTGCTCGTGCTCGTGCTCGTGCTCGTGCTCGTGCTCGCGCTCCGAGCATCCTGGGCATCGGCCAAAACCGTGACGTGACCTTACATTACATCATATATCTTAGATAATGTTCTGTAATATTGCATCGGGACCATTGGCTCCATGACACTAACTAGCTGGCCGTTTGCAAATTACTTCATCAGCTCACGTTACGATGCAACCGATGGCAGATCCACGCCACAAAGCTACTGTAAGTTAGCTTTCTAACCTTTATCTTAAACACTCCAGACAGTATTTTGCTCCGCTAACTACTCACTGTTGGAGCTTTAAGGGAGCTGAAGAGAGGCGAGGCCCTCTGGAGCGGCGCATAAACCTCATAAACGAGTCCGTTACTTAGAACACAGGCTGTTAAAGGCAACTGAGAAAGGCGGAGAGGTCAAGTTACGTTACAATCCGTTCCCACATTGGCAATACAAAGGGATTAATACATGTACATTTTAATTTTATTATAGATATATATCATATATCTATAATAATATAGAGGCACCGTGCATAGCAATATTTAAAACAATTCTCCCATAATCAGGACGTTGTAATTAAATATGAGAACTTTACAAGAAAGCTGCCGTCCTTCTGAAATCATTAACCCCTACCAACCCAACAACTCTTGAACTCTTATTGCTATTGTGCCATTGGTTCAGCAACGGTTTGAATGATATCTTACAAAAACAGTTAGTCCTCCTTTTTTGTCCGTTTTCCTACGAATGTTCAGCCACACGTTTCAATTTACACCCGTTACATACATACATACAGTCTTTTCAAAATAAACTTCCATCTTCACAGGAAACATCTTCCTTAGGTTTAGGCAATAAAACCACTTAGTCAGGATGAGGAAAAGAATGTGTTTGGCTTAAAATAACTATGGAAATGGCGTTATTTAAGTATTAAGGCTGTCAATCGATTAATATACTTAATCACAATTAATCACATGATTGTCCATAGTTAATCGCAATTAGTTGCACATTAATGCACATTTTTATCTGTTCTAAATGAACCTTAAAGGGAGATTAGTCAAGTATGTAATCCTCTTATCAACATGGGAGTGGACTAATATGTAAATGTATGTATATATTTATTATTGTAAATCAATTAACACAAAACAATGACAGATATTGATCCAGAAACCCTCACAGGTTCTGCATTTAGCATGAAATATATGGACAAGCTAATTCTTGTGGTCTGATAAACAGTAAATTCATCTATTTCCCAGCTCCTGTCGCTGTGATAGAGACTCTAAATGAAAATGTTTTGCGAGATCTCGTAAAAGTCCTCATTTTGTTTCCCGTCCATGTCCCTTCCAGGGCTCCGTACTGTTCCAATAGACGGTGAAGAGAACCACATAGAACATTTCTTCTGTCTCCAGCTGACTGGAGAAAGGTACTTGTTCGTCCTCTCGCTCCCTCGCGTCAGTCTGAAATGTGGAGTAGTCCTTCACATAAACACTCAGCGTCACCAAAGGGAAGGCTATAGACTGTTTCCTTTAAGAGTCTTTATTAGAATAGGGCCGCTCACAGCTCACTGGGGCCTTCAGTGAGACGTGCACGCCCCTCCCTTCACCCTGAATACAGGGTAAAAAACATCACACATCAAAGTAGAAGCCTGATAAAAGTAAAGAGAATGAAACAGCGACCGTTCGGCCGTGTCCCTCTCAGCTACACGGCGAGCTGACGAAGCAACAAAGCAGAGAAACGGAGATGTGGAACTCTCTTACATTAGAGTTCACAGTCATTAAGAGCATTTAGAAAAGGCATTAGCTGCCAGGCTGCGTATCGTTAGCGTCTTCATCCCCGTGCTCCAGCTGACCCTGGAGTTAGCGCTGGCTGTGCAGTTAGCCCTGCTCTCCTTTGCCAAACGGCTCCAGGGGCAAAAATAATGATCTTTACAGACATGCCAATGCTATCTGGACCAGATAACGCCGCTTTAATGACTCCTTATCCTTTGGCCCTTTCAAGGAGATGGGTGCCCTGGCAGATATATCCCTGTTGTTGGGTCATTAGCTCTTTATCGCAGGCAGAATGGACTTTTGTATTTTTGGTCTGATTTCAGTGTACTTCCCAAAATGAGTGCAGCCCTCTGAAAGATTAGTTAGTCGTCAGTAGGAACGTGCAACACTACCGATCCACCGATCACACGCTGGTAGGCAAAACCGATGATGACATCTGCTCTATAAAAAGAAGAGAAATAAATGTATAACAGTCTGGGTAATGACTGAACCAAAGCTCTCTGAAGATCTCACCACTAATCACGTAGATGTTCCTCTGTGGCTCTATTCAGGGCCGGCTGACGGAGGAGCGAGGAGCACTAAACTCATTCTATACAATGTTCTTTAATTTCATAAGCAGTACTCCGAGAGAACAGCTGTGGTGTTAGGAATGCAGCTGCCGCTACGCCTCAGTCATGGCTGTCAAAGCAGCTGTTTGGACTTTGACAGTTGATGGAAAGCAGCTTTACTGTTGGAGGTGTAGACACGTTTAATACAGATATCCGTGGTCCCCTACAGAACATGTCTGAATACTAAATGTTGTGGTCCCTTGACCCGTCCTGTTCCAACAACACTTGACAAGGTGTCTTCAAAACTAACCACTGAATTGATGTGAATGTTGCTGAGGATACTCATGGTCCCCAGAGGATGAAACACCAGCTTGTTTCTGATGGAAATGATGTCTTGTAGAGTAAAAGATTAATTGAGAACGAGATAGCATACCCCAGAGGATGAACACTAATGTTGATGATGACCCCTGACCTTTTGTTTAGTGCTAACAGTAGACTCATATCTGACCTTGAACACAACAAATATTCATGTGTTTCTTTATGCCGTCATCAAAAAACAATCGCTCTTCAGGGACAAATAAAAGTTGAAAGTCATCAAGAGCAAAACGTCAAACGAGACGTTGCAACACGGGATGTTTCATAATCCAGCTGGCAGATTAAGCAGGTTCATGCTCGCAGTAAGATGAAACCATGCTGTTTCCTGTGCTGGACAGTTTAAATGTAGACGATACAGTCCCACTAACAGAGCGGTGTTAGTGCCTCGTCACACCAGAATGGTGTTGGTCTGTTGTGAGCTATTGCTTAAAGGACCAGTGAGTCACGTTTAGGGGGATCTATTGGCAGAAATGGAGTATAATATTAATAAGTGTGTTTTCGTTAGTGTATAATCATCTGATAATAAGAGTGGTTGTGTTTCCGTTACCTTATAATGAGCCGTTTATGTCTCCATATGGAGCAGGTCCTCTTCACGGAGCCGGCCGCCATGTTTCTACAGGAGCCCAGAACTGCTTGGGCCGGAGTGGATAACGTTACTCACTCCCGTTGCCACCGCTGCTCTCTCTCTCTTGCTTCACCACTCACTTCCCACGTGCACACATACTCTACGCACTGCTCTGCTCCAAATGGCTCTAGAGAGGGACATTCACATTTTGGCGTTGGCCATCGTAGCTCTCCAACACGCTTCAGCTGGTTAAACACCGCACCGCTAGATACCAGCAGATCCTCCACACTGCACCTTTAAGTATACCACTCAGCGTTTGCAGTTGAATGTTGTTTTGTGTAATTACCAGGCTAATCTTTACGGTTAAGCTGTCCGGTATCACGTCGTCTCTACAGTAAAGAAAACACAAGCTAGCCGGTTTATTATTGACGTTCTAGATAGCAGAAGATGTCAATGTCCCTGAGACACACAATTAGCACCCCCATTGATTGTGTAGTTGCATCTGCAACACGTGTTGCAGCACTAATCTGACCCCGTCGACTGATGGTCTGTTATTAGGAGAGTTATCGGCCCGTCATTAGCCACCGAGCAGCGTAGAGGCTAACGGTCGCTTCCCGGCTCTCACAAATCCTGCTTTTGATGATGCAGGGTAACCTCTACCAGATGCCCATTTAGGCCTCAGACTACCAGCTCAACCATGCACGGAGAATGATTGCAATCTCCCACACACACACGCACACGCACACGCACACGCACACGCGCACACGCACACGCACACGCACACACACACACAGCTGACCAGTGTGCTTTAAGTGTTTTAGTGATAAAAGTGGGCCTCTAGTAGTGCTAAGAGAAATATGAATGCTCTTCTCAGATGGCAGCGCCGATGTCAATACTGTCATATCTCAAACACCGAGAACTCGTTTGTTTGTTCAGATCTGATTTATGTTGAATCAAAAGAAACAGCCAAAGCCGTAGTGTGTTTACTGATCCAGCCGCAAATCAAACATCCAATCTGGTCATGCTGCTCCGGGAGGAGGGTGGGGGGTCGTCGGCTTCTCTCTTTCCCCCAGTTAGTAACAGAGATCTGTGGATTTCTGTTTGTTTGTTGCCCTGGTTTCTCCTACTGCCAGTGTCATGGCAATCAAGGCTGGATGCACCCAGAACAGGGGGAAACGGTGCCACCCTCCCCATCCTCCGTCGCCGGCGTGCCGACCCTGTGTGTTTACGATGCGCTGTTTCCATATGACCTAATCTCAAACAAATTGGAAAGATGATTGTCATCTGCAGGGGGGCAGGAGCTGCATTATTCTCAACAATAACCTTCACAAAACCTTTCAGGAGGAAAAAAGAAAAAAGAAATCAAGAAGTGGATTATTCAAAAGGCAATTTTCTCTCAGTTTCCAACCCACCCAGCTCGTTTGGTGGAGAAGCGTTGTGCGATGAAACGTCTTATTTTGTTGTGTGAAATGGCGGAGGAGACTCAAAGGCACTGCTCCCTCTCTCTCTCCTCCTCCTCCTCCTCCTCTCTCTGGAGGATGAGTGTAATCAAACAGGGCAGATGGGGGATCTGAGGAGAACTGTGTATCAGCGATAAACAGAGGTGCAGTTTTAGAAAATACAGAAAGCAATAGGCCTCCTACCTACACACTACACACACTCACACACACACTCAGTTAAATGTGCAAAATGGAAATCAAAAGGTATATGTGCACGGCTCGATATGTGTCCAAAAGTATGCGGACACCTCGGTGTACTCGAGGCCTACTCCTGCTTTGGTCGAGGCCCCTTGAAGGGAAATCTGAAAAGACATTTTAGACAATAATGTGCCTCCGTGAATGTAAAGTGCAATATGGAGGAGTGTATGTTAGTAGAGTATGTACTCATAAACAAACTGGAAGTACATAAGCAGGAAACACCTCTAACCCTCAGTCAAACCTGTAGTGTCTTTATTTCAGCAGCGAGACATCCACAATGTGTCCTGAATAGAATATTAACCGTATAAACCCAGAGCAATTACAGAGCCCGCTGCCTGCTTTTTCAATAATAGGTCCAGTGCACCACAAGGTCACGATCTCTCTACCAATCAGATCTCATGTAACATCACACGGAAGCCGTAACCCCCATCATTAACTCAACCTGCACGTCTCACCCTGCTGGCTGCTGGCGTGCCAGCTCTCGCTACTGAGTGCGTTATTAAGGAGGCGGTGGACTGAAGGCGACGCTAAAAACAACAGTGAGCTCCACAGCTGAGCGGGGCCTAGCTGTAATTGTGCAGTGGAAGTGCACAGGGGTTGCTTGATCAGGACACCGGGCCTCCGTCCTAATGGGTCCTCTGGAGACTCCAGAGACGCTGCTCCTCCTGCCAATCCGCCGCTGTCCTCCTGACACCGGGGGGATGTTGACGGGGGCCAGGGCCTCGCTGTAATTACTGTTCACCGTCCCGTCACACAACCTGACACCCCTAATACCCCGGCAAGCCCCGGCCTGAGAGGCCAAGGTGGCCCGCGGAGGCTGAGAGAGCTTCACTTCTGACCGCTCAGAAAGAGGGAACGGTGAAACGTCACTTGGCAGAAATCACCGTTAGCTTCTATTAGCATCGGCTTCAAGTGTCATTTCGGACTTCCTGTCGTGACCACAGGGAGGAGGCGTGTATACAGCGTTGTGTGTTTGGATTACAACACGTTTCATATTTCATAGCGCTGCTATCTGCAGGACTCTCATCATGTCCCTCCTCTCTAAGTTTGTTTGGTGAGATGCATTTGTATTGGCGAAGTCATGAAAGACGTCTTTTGGCCGCCTCCACCGTTGACCCCGTGACCCCGCTTGCACGATTTTGAAGAGCACACCCACATGCAGCACTCGTACGGTGTAAATCACTTTGGGTTGAATACGTGGGCAGAGCGAGAGAGGAAGCCGAGTCTGAGAGGAAGGAAGCAGAGACAGAGAGACAGAGCGGCTGCTGCTGGACTGTTTGTATTTGTCTCTGAAGACGGAGCGGACCGGTTGAGCAGGGCTGTCTCTGGAGAGCGGCCGGGCCAAAGCCATCGCCCGAGGCTCTACCCCGGGGCCTCCCAGCCCCATACAGCCCCACACAGCCCCGCTGAGGCACCACGACTTACCTGGGACTGCCTGCAGGGACAACAAAGAAACCAAAACTGTGAGTATGAATTATAGATATGTGGCACAAAGGGAAGCTGCTTAACAATACAGAGATACAGGCAGTGAGTTACAGCTCTAATCAACACGTTACATAAAGAATCAGCACTGAAGGCCTCTCAACATCATCTCTACTGGACCTGATGTGTGCTCTGGATACAGGACGTTCATAGAGGGAGTCAAATACTGTGAATACAGAGCATCCAAAACCTATCTGCATCGGCTGCTCTGGTAACGTCAGCATCAGGAACTACGAAGCTACACGAACATGTTCACATCCTTTTTCTAAAATAATTAGTTAACTGTTCGTCAGAACTTTTTTTTATTTGTGAACAAATACTTAAAGGCAGGGTTGAGGATGTTCTCCAGTATATCTGTTCTACTGGTTGAAATGGTCTTTACACCCCGACAGCGATCCGTTACTGATGAGCTCTGAAAAAGGACCGTTAAAGAGCCGTCATCTGTAGCTGCTGGAATCCTGTAAAAACGTCTACCAATCACTTCCTCGCGGTCCGCTCAGAAAGAAGATTCTGACTGAAGATTGAACCCTTGCTCCACAGAACAGTGTCTGTTACTTCCTCCTGTTCACACGCAGCTGTGACGAGCACCCTCCGTCATCACTACAGCTAATAAAGGTTGAACTGGAACATCTGCTGCAGCTGTTTCTCCACCAGTAAATCATCTTGGCGTGTCTCTCATTGGAAAGCTTTTATTTTAAATCTGGATGGAAACGGAGTCGTCCCATAAGACGGCATCCACACCTCAAAGTACCCCAATCAAAGCAACTCCTCCAAGACCTCTTCATCGGGGCTGGCGTTAAAAGGTATTCCTCTTTCCCCCCTTCTTCCTCCCCTCCCTAAACTTAATCAAGCGATGGAGTGAGGAAACAAGGGCTAGTAGATAAAAGTGTTGGGAATGGTAATGATGCCAAGTAATGATTTCCCTGGAGGAAATCTGATCTATTGCCACGGGGAAAAGATGGAGAAGAAAGGCCTGGGGGATGGAGAGAGGGAAGGAGGGAGGGAACCACATCAGCATTTCGTACAGGAGCACCTAGAAGCCAGGAGAGGAGAGGAGAGGAGAGGAGAGGAGAGGAGAGGAGAGGAGAGGAGAGGAGAGGAGAGGAGAGACCAAATAATGGAGAGGAAAGATTTTTTAGCACCCTGTGGGTGGCTTCATCTGCCTCTCTCTCTCTCACTCTCTCTTCATCTCTCTCTCTCTCTCTCTCTCTCTCTCTCTCTCTCTCTCTTCATCCCTCTCTCTCTCTCTCTCTCTCCCTCTCTCTTCATCCCTCCTCTGTACTCGGAGCAGATAGCATGTATAAAGACAGGATGCTCAGGGGGAATGAAGGTCTGGTGCAAGGTGAAATTAAACAGCTGAAAGGTATGATTTAACAATGTTCAAAACTCAATAAGTGCAAGGTAAACAATAAATTAGACGTGTCTGTGTCAGGAGGACGAGAACAGGAAGCGAGAATCTCTTTATTGATCTCATCGTCAGAAATGAATGTCCTCCTCCTCTCCTCCAAGGCTGCTGGAAAGGAAAGAAATCAAACCTTCCTTTCACCTTTTGATTTGCTCTGGATGCAAACTTTTCATATAAGCTTAATCTTACATTTTATTTATTACATATTAGTACCCTCTCTCGTCTCTGCAGGGACAGTTTAATACAGACACATGCATGTTTGCATACGGCCGACTGCAGGAGCTAAATGAAGGAACAAGAAGCGTATTTATGGGATTAGAAGAAAATATGAAATAGATTTGATTTTGGTTGAATTTTTAAAAATGGACACCACGTGTTTAAAAATAACAATACGGTTTAAAAGTCCCACTAGCAGCATCTAGAGGCTGCAACGTGCTATATACTCTTAATACTAAAGTGTGGGACGGACCAAACAACATGCTGATGATTAAAGGATCAGGTGGTGTTTCACATTATTCTTATAAAACTAACACTAACATGGATCCATGGTAATCTGGATCAGAACCCTGAACAACTGACATCAACCATGATGAGACCCAGCCTCGACCTAATCTACCTAATCTACCTAATAAGTACCAGAAACAACGTCTTTGACTGATTCTGCTGAACTCTTTTAACCCAAAAGACTTTAATCGAACGCTCAAAGCTGCTTTGATTAAAGCTGCACTAAGCAACATTTGTATTTATGATAATTGGATCAAATGACGATGTGTACTGTGAAAGGGGGACAAAGAGGATCATCGTCATCTCTCAACTTCCTCTCAGATCTATGAAGC
The DNA here is from genome assembly GCF_043250625.1 of Sebastes fasciatus. Lineage (NCBI taxonomy): Eukaryota > Metazoa > Chordata > Actinopteri > Perciformes > Sebastidae > Sebastes > Sebastes fasciatus. The sequence continues at coordinate 566,804 of NC_133817.1, read as the reverse complement.
TTTTAAGCCTCATCGTGCTCATTGTTTTGGTTTTACACTCCACAGATTCTGCAGCAGCAGTGCAGCTGTTTGCAGTGAAAAAGCTCTGATAGACCAACTGATAGACACGACCTGCTCAGCACCAATCAGCAGACAGAGCTGGTGAGGACAGTCACGTATTTAGCGGCGGAAGAGTCAGATGTTTTTTTCCACAAATACAGCTCAACAATGTACCTGCCTCCTGATACTAGTATTTCACAATCTCATTATGGGATGACCACAGTAAAGCAGGCCTCGCCACGGGTCCATCTCTAGGACTGTTTCTAATCTGTGAGACGAGGGATCAGGTCACACCTTGAAGACTTATTGTGACAGGAAGTGGGAGAGGAAACAGATGAGTGCTTTATGTGTTGGAGGACATGTAAAGCATTGAAGGAATCCCAGCATACGAGTTAATGTGTGCACAACCAACAGCGCTCTCCATCCATCCTTCAGAAAGGAGACAGGTGATGAGCAACTCTGGACCACGAGCAGCAATTTATTTTGCCTCCAAATGAGTTTTCCTCCCCGTGCTCTCCGAGTGTGCGATGTGTGTAGTGGCTATTATCCTTGCTCTGTTCAATTATTGATTTGCGAGTGCCACGGGGTGAAAACCAAAGCACACCACGCACAGGCCAGATAAATCTGTTTTGCAATTTTTTAGGCTTTGTCTCCATCGTTCTCTCCCTCGTGCCGCCGCTTCCACATCCCAGTTCGGCCGGCGGGCTTGAACCTTCGGTGGCTCCGGTTGCAGTCCCACCTGCAGCATCTGTGACATCTCCACAGTGGATGAGGGATATCGCCCTGACAGATCCCCCCCCCCCTCATCCTCACAATCTGATCTGTCAAAGGGGCTGACAACACAACCAACACACTGACAACCTCCTGTACTCCGTCTTTGCCTACCAGGAGCACATTTGTCTACGCCTACTCAGCCTGGAGAAATGTTGAAATGATCACACACAGACTGCTATAATAGTCAGTTACATCACTGTAGCACAGACACCGAGCAACCTCCGATGATCATATCATCCATTACTTATATCTAAGGTAAAGGGAGAGCACGACGCCTGTCAGAAGTTTATGAACACACGTATTGCTGCATTTGGGAAGGTTGGGTTAACTGGAAACTTGAACTGGTCTGTAGGTATGAATGTGTGTGTTGGTCTACAGACTGGTGGAACTCATGGAAAGAAGAGAACGTATGAGAGAAGAAACATAACAACTGTACTACATCATACAATTAAGCAATTAACAGCCCATCACGCTCTGGGACAAGTATTAGAAACAGTGAGCAGGCCCAGGTTTTGGATCTAAATTACGAGAGGTAAATATCTAGGCTAGGGATGCACCGATACGGAGTACAAGTACTTACATCTAGGTACTCACCGATACGGAGTACAAGTACTTACATCTAGGTACTCACCGATACCGAGTACAAGTACTTACATCTAGGTACTCACCGATACGGAGTACAAGTACTTACATCTAGGTACTCACCGATACGGAGTACAAGTACTTACATCTAGGTATTCACCGATACGGAGTACAAGTACTTACATCTAGGTACTCACCGGTACCGAGTACAAGTACTTACATCTAGGTACTCACCGATACCGAGTACAAGTACTTACATCTAGGTACTCACCGATACCGAGTACAAGTACTTACATCTAGGTACTCACCGATACGGAGTACAAGTACTTACATCTAGGTACTCACCGATACGGAGTACAAGTACTTACATCTAGGTACTCACCGATACGGAGTACAAGTACTTACATCTAGGTACTCACCGATACGGAGTACAAGTACTTACATCTAGGTACTCACCGATACGGAGTACAAGTACTTACATCTAGGTACTCACCGATACGGAGTACAAGTACTTACATCTAGGTACTCACCGATACGGAGTACAAGTACTTACATCTAGGTACTCACCGATACGGAGTACAAGTACTTACATCTAGGTACTCACCGATACCGAGTACAAGTACTTACATCTAGGTACTCACCGATACCGAGTACAAGTACTTACATCTAGGTACTCACCGGTACCGAGTACAAGTACTTACATCTAGGTACTCACCGATACCGAGTACAAGTACTTACATCTAGGTACTCACCGATACCGAGTACAAGTACTTACATCTAGGTACTCACCGATACCGAGTACAAGTACTTACATCTAGGTACTCACCGATACCGAGTACAAGTACTTACATCTAGGTACTCACCGATACCGAGTACAAGTACTTACATCTAGGTACTCACCGATACCGAGTACCGCCTGCGGGTTGTCTCCGGACGTTTTTGTTCGCTTCTCCAGCGTTTGCTGCAAAGTCGGTTGTTGCTGTTTCCGGCCGCTGGCGTTAGCAGAGTCCTTTAACGCTGCGTCGTGTTGGTTCTTAAGATGCTTGATCAGATTGCTGGTGTTAAATGGGAGCATTGTATGAATGTTTTGAACTCGTAACTGCTTCACCTCTCCTGTGCACTAGCCTTCCATAAAGCACTAATTACTAGTATCATTAGGATCTGAAAGCCTGTCGCTTAACCCCTTAAATACAAAGACTCAGGTCTTCGGAGGGAAAAACCCTATTTGGTGGGGATTGATTTCTCCAGAGGTAGTCGGGGGATTTTAATATTGAAATGACTTTTCAGTGATTTTAAACCCGTCCATCCAGCACGCATGCATACAGGATGTGAGACTTTGCTGCCTACAGTACACCAGTGTGCTCTGGGTTTAAAGTGACAACTGATTTAAAGTGTATCTCTGAGTGTTCTTCAACTCTACATCCAGTTTGAGATGTGTGACGTGTCTGACCTGATAGATATGAATCCATTAACAACAGCATGCTCTTTTATTTCATTATTTATTTGATTGAATTACTGAATTAGGACAGTGCACATTAATCAACATATCAGCAATATGCATTAATGTCAATATGCCGGTCAGAGGGATGATGAGAGATGTGGTTCTGCAGGTTTCTCTCTCTCCTTGCTCATCACCTGTGATCCCCCTCAGCTGCTGATAATCAGCCTGGCTGGGAGGCTATATCAGCAGGTTGGCTGCTCAGCTGGTTGTGTGTCTGCAGAGGGTCAACACCTTCAGTTGGCTCTCTGGGTTTATGTTGGGTTTGTGTGTTTTGATTTTGAGTGTGCACATCTTTAGAAGGAACAGAAAAGCTGTGTGGTATACACACATCCCAAAGGTTTTTACAGGTTCTGGATCAACACAAGGCAAAAAATCTGAAAACAGGATCGGCAGACTGCAGAGGGAGCTCCAAACAATTTGAATAAAGCAACGTTTGGATCTAACAGAGATCATCGTCAGGTGTCGTCAGGTCAGCATCACAAAGCAGAACGGGCAGGATGTGGACGCAGACACGTCACCACTCAGCTGCTCCTGATCTGCTTGATGTGAAGTCAATCAGGTCACACAGCTGGACCGATCAGGAGGCAGAACGCTCCTCTAGAAGACAACACTGAGACCATCAAGTAGCACTAATCTATCACATCACAGGTTAAGTTCAAACATTATACCACTACGTAGCTTATATCTGAATCACGGTGCATTTCCGTAGGTGTAAGTAGGAACAGTGAATTAGAAGAGCCTGACAGAAATGCTTTGAATGCAGTCCTGGTACGTTGTGGTCATCATGTTGGAGGCTGAACACTTAACGCCCTGCAGCAACATCTAGCAGTTGATAAGCAAGCTTTTATTTCTTTAATAAAACTTGTCAGATTTATCTATTAATAACTTGGCTTCTCATAATGGCAACGTTTATGTCTTTGCCAAAATGGTGCAGAATGATTAGCAGTTAATTAGCCTCCCTCCAGGTTATTGATTCTCCTCCCGCAGAACTCATTAACTCCAAACAGGCCGCCTGAATGGCGTGGTCGCAGTTTGCTTCATCATTGTGCACAGGATGCCCACGTTGCTGCAGTTTCAGCGTGTTATGAATCACACGCGTTGGTTCTGTTATTTCATGTGGATGGAGATCAGGAGCCGTCACTGCAGCGAAGGGAGGAGGTTTCCATGTAATTACTGCCAGAACAAGATGATAGGATTTAGAACGGCTGTCACTTTGACTCGATAAAAGGAAGCAAACACTTACAGAAACTCAAATAATGTCAATTGAAAAGAAAAGCAATTAAACACTGGGAGACGAGCACTAATGAGTCAGTTGTTCTCTGGTCAAAGCCCTATTGAGACATGTTTTACAGGTAAACCCAACGGGGCCGCGAAACATGTTGATGATGCACCTCTGCAACACTGAGTGCTGGTTTGCTGCTCTGTAGGCAGCTGAATACTCATACTGGTTGTTGTGTTCAATGGGCAGCTAGATAGAGGAAGGGTTAAGACCGGTGCAGGAGGACTGGGTGACCAGGGTTTAAATCCTACACTGAGCACCTCATTACTGATTTGAGGTGGTGAAATGAGACTGATGATGAGTGTCTGATGTTTTGCCTGACACTTGTGAAACGTCTGACGCTGTGGACAGACTGGGCACGTCAGGAGCGCGTGGCAGCTGCGTCATGTGGCGGCTTCGTCGTGTGGCGGCTGCGTGATTCACACGTCGCATGTTCACACCAGCAGCATTTCTGCTGCTGCTGTCAGTCCTTTCTTTCTACATAGAGTTCTCCTTTCATAATGTCCGTTTCATTTCATTATAAATATCATTTATAATTATTTTAGACAGAGAAAGGTTCAGAACCGTGTGGTAATTTGTAAATAATAGTAATAATCCACCATTAAAACTCCGTACTATATTCATTCATGGAGCTCTCCAAGTCACTGCATGTTCTACAACACTATCCGTCACATATTTCAGAATAAAAGCCTCGTGTTAACAAATGAAAGAATTCTGTCCAGAAAAAAAAACGCTTGAGGGCTTTAATTTTGAAATGACTCTAACATATTCTACAGATAGACATGTAAACTGTAGTAATGTTGCTGATATGATGTCAATATACAGTCAATAGATCACCGAGGCCGAGGCTTCAGCAGTTCCAGCAGTAGCCCCTACGCTTAGCAGCATAAAGATCGGCCCCCTGCTGTGACACAAGGCTCCATCCCCGCTGGGCCCCTTCTGCTGGTCCCAGCCCCACAGTTTTGTGATAGATCAGTGTAGCTGGGTGTTAGCTTTATAAAGCGTTAGCTATAAAATAGCTTCATCAGGGGGACGGCTACATTGATCCATCACAAAACAGAGAGAAAGCAGATAATCTGTATTATTAGTCGGCCCGTTCACACGTCAACCAGGAGACCCGTGTTCCAGATCGTTGCCACGTGTTTTCTGTAGTTGTTTCACGTTGTTTGCGTTCGTATTTTATGTATTTTATGTCCTTATTTGAAGCCCAACCATAATGTTTTTCCTAAACCTAACTAAGTAGTTTTCTTGCTTGACCTGCAGACGTTTGCATGGCGTACTCGCATGGCGTACTCATGACACGAATGTCCGTGTAATGTCGTGGTATTTATACGCCTTCCCGTGAGTCTCTGCCTCAGCTATTTTTCAAACGCTCACTCCAGAGACGGAGTCATTTCCTGTAATTCATCTCGTGAGCTACACGAGCCACGGCGTTGGCCAGCTTACCGGCGCCCACCTTAGGAGACGTTGCCACAGCGCGTGCCGTGCATCACAACACAGACCCGACTAATCAATGATGGAATTCGTCGCCGACCGTGTTTTCTAATCGATTTAATCAATCTGTTGTCGCGGCCCTACCGGTCAACGTAAGAGATGTTTGACTGATTAGAGAACACCACGTCTTTGTTCACTTCTTTGTGGAAGCGATCGCTAAATTAAGAGCTAACGTATTAATCCCCCTCAGACACTCCCTGCGGTTTACGCCGTGCCCAAGCAGGAAGTGAATGATGACACTGAGTGCTGGGCAGTTTGTCTCCTGCACTAATCATCACCGCTGTGTCACATGTGTCTTAGCAGCCCGGTCTTCCATCTGAGAGGACCAGAGGATGAAATATGGCGGTCGAGTCTCTCCGCAGCCCGACTCAGCTGCCACTGAGGTGGGGCGCCTGACAAGCATAAATTATGGTAATAGAATTTAATAAAAAACACTTTATTCCAAAGGTTTCAGTACTTTGAAATGTCAAGATGATCTAGTGCGCTACCTGGAGAGAATTCTGAAGCTTAAGTTAGAACACTAAAATATTAAAACAAGAAATTGTGATCCCTCATGAGGAATGACAGAGCGCCATGAAAAATGGAGAATGCACAAGTGTGTCTCCCAGGTGGAGTTTTCTCCATTTATTAATTGATCTGAGTGCTGAATCTAGTCCTCCATTATGGCTCCGTATAATGAAGAAGATATTAAACTGATTTGGGAATATTTTAATGAAAGAATTGCCTTTTTTTGTTAATTCCACTCTGTAATTTGCAATCACACGATTGTTCACACTGTTATCTAAAAACAGCAAAATTGTAATTAAGTAAGAAATTGGGCTTTTGTGTTAAGTTTGGTGATTAGTAATGACGGTCTATTGAAGAGTGGAATTATCAAAAAATGATTCTTATGAATACAAAAAAACAGTGTTTTGTGTGCCAGCCCTCTCTAACACACACACACACACACACACACACACACATACATACACAATGGAACAGTAATGATGGTGAGACTGTAAATTATCCAGCGCTGGTTGTTAATTGAACATTTCCATTGTTACCGTGACAGACTGCGTATTGATTGGCTGTTGGTGCTCCCACCACTCCCCCTGGCCTGAGGACAGACTGACCGAGAGGTCTACGCTGTAGCGTTGTGAGCAGAGGAGGAACAGAAGGATGAGAGAGAGACTGAAATAATAAAAACAGAGTGAGCTGAGAAAGAGAAACGTTGGAAGTGGAATGAGAAAGAGAATCACGGAGGTGGGGGAGTAACGTTTGGTGCTCAGCCACGGTGTTCAATTACAGCACGCGGGAGGTTAAATCAATAACATTTAAATTGCTTATGGTAATCACCTGCAATGCACCTCCAATCACCGGGATCAGCATAACAATCTGCTGACCCCAGAACCCCCCCACCCCGCCCAGCCACAGATTGAAACGTATGAAGAGGAGTCGGCTGGCTGGAAGGGGCCACCACCACGCTGGATATGGGTGTGCACGACGGTGGATAAGGGTGTGCACGAGGGTGGATATGGGTGTGCACGAGGGTGGATATGGGTGTGCACGAGGGTGGATATGGGTGTGCACGAGGGTGGAAAGGGTGTGCACGAGGGTGGATATGGGTGTGCACGAGGGTGGATATGAGTGTGCACGAGGGTGGATAAGGGTGTGCACGAGGGTGGATATGGGTGTGCACGAGGGTAGATATGGGTGTGCACGAGGGTGGATAAGGGTTTGCATACACCAGCCTGGTCTCATGATAGTTTTCTTTTTAAATTAGTAAGATGTGTTAAAATGCTGAATCCTGCTCTGAGCAGTAAAAACAAGAGACATCAGCTTCTCCACCAGGAAGTGATGAAGAGGAGGAGAGCTGATGGAAACACACTCGTCTCGGGACGTTGAAATGTGGCAATGGCCTGTAGGATCATGAAGGATCCTCACCACCCAAACATCGGACTGTTCCAGCTGCTGCGGTCAGGCCAGCGCCTCCACAGCCACGCTGCCAAAACAGAGACACTGAGACGGAGGTTCTGTCCCCAGGCCATCAGGACGGTGAACTCTGACCTCACCAGGTCCAGGTTGTTTTGCACAATCTCGTGAGCTCTGCCACTTTACATCTCACTGCACATCCTGTATGAGAACGTGACCAATAAAACTCTTGAATGTTGTAACGTAGAGGTTTGGAGGTCCGAGAGGCTGAGATGTGTTTTAAGGTCATTCCAACCTAACCCTGAGCAAACTGTTTGAGCCGGCCCTAAAAGGGTTTCACCAAATCACCGTCCATTTAACCACAATCCAGGAGGATTTTGAATGATATCATCTCTGTCTTGTCTTCTAGCTGCACAGACGTGAGAAAAGACTCTGTAGAAAAACAGATAATGTCCCAGCAGATAATTACCAGGACATTTTCTTCAACCCTAAAATGGAAATTTAGTTAGAAAGGACTCTGTGACACCGGGATCTCTTCATATGTGTCCTCTGTTTATTGTCAAACACACAGGCAAACAGAACCTCCATGTCTCCTACAGGATGGTGGTACACAAGGGCAGAGGGGATTTATAATTAGGACCACAGAAGAAGAAAAGAAGGAGGAGGGGCTCTGAACTTCACACATCCTGAGTTTGGAGGTTCTCCCAGTCAGAATAAAGTCAACTACATCCATTATGTGTAATTATAAAAACCAGAGAAGAAGATAAACACGGGGTTCATAAAGACACTCTATGGATTCTACTACAGACTGGCTGGCCTGGGACCAGCAGACAAACCACTGGACAGATGTGAGAAAAATCATTGAATTTACAAACGGCAAGGCATAATCTCTTCTCATCCTAAAATAGCTAAGGTTAGTCTTTATCGTTTTACAAATCATTTTAGCACGACTTCTAATTCCTGTTACGCCCAAAAGGTCCCACTGAGGGGATTTAGAATTGAGGATAACAATGAAGACTTTGAGATAGTCTCTCCTTGAAGACATTAATGCTGTTGCACTCAGTTCAATGAAAACAAAAACAGAGAGCTCACTTCCACACCTCCGCACACCTGAACCATCTCGCTCACTTTCACACCTCCACACACCTGAACCACCTGAACCATCTCGCTCACTTTCACACCTCCACACACCTGAACCACCTGAACCATCTCGCTGGAAAGAGGGTGAAGTTGGTGAATCGTTGCTTTCAGAAGGTTCAGCCCCGTCAGTCCTGCCAGAAGGAGGCTCTCACATGCTGATATATGATACTGAGGCCTTCAATCTCTTCACTGTTGATGGTTTGAAACTCTATTATTGTGTTATATATACAGTATATAGATATATATATATGTGTAGTACTAAGAGGATAAGCAGAGACGTAGATATCCCATGTTGCACCTGTGTTGTACTGTCGGCTTCACCACAGCAGAGTCAGCTGGTGGAAGCGAAGGAGAAATCAAACTCAGGTGTTTAATGCTGAAAGTGTTCAGGAGGATAACAGGCTGTGTCTCCTCTGTCTTCCCACGATGAGAAGAGAGAGAGTAAAGAAACTGTGGTCTCAAAACGTCCACCCGGCGTTACCCAATTGATTCCTAATTCTCTCCGCCAGCCTTGAGTTGGATCCCGTCTAACCATTCATTAATTTTTCAGGACCTCGGGTGCCGTTGTACGATATAAATACCCGGCTCACCTCGGCACCGGTGTGGAGTGTGACTTTGAAGTCGTGCCTAATGAAGCGGCTGTATAGTTAACCAGCTGAACAATAAGGCACGGGGCAGATCTGAGGCGATGAGGATGACAGCTAATGAAACGCAGAGCGAACAGACGCACCGAGGTAACGTCTTCAACCGGAGACACCGGCGCATCTAATCAGGCTGTCGGGTACATGAAGCTCTCAGTACAGTAGAGACACAGTGAGGACAGAGACACACATGAAGCTCCTCAGTACAGTAGAGACTCAGTGAGGACAGAGACACACATGAAGCTCCTCAGTACAGTAGAGACACAGTGAGGACAGAGACACACATGAAGCTCCTCAGTACAGTAGAGACTCAGTGAGGACAGAGACACATGAAGCTCCTCAGTACAGTAGAGACTCAGTGAGGACAGAGACACATGAAGCTCCTCAGTACAGTAGAGACTCAGTGAGGACAGAGACACATGAAGCTCCTCAGTACAGTAGAGACTCAGTGAGGACAGAGACACATGAAGCTCCTCAGTACAGTAGAGACTCAGTGAGGACAGAGACACACATGAAGCTCCTCAGTACAGTAGAGACTCAGTGAGGACAGAGACACACATGCAGATACTGTGTGCATCCGGACTAACCCTGTCTCCAACAACAACATGGGATATACTGTAGATTAGCTTTCTCACATGGGTTCTGGAGGAAACTGAATTGCTGCTGGGAGTATGTTGAGACTCGTGGGTCCCAATTAAACCCATTTACATTCACTGATCTGGAGGTCAGAGGTCAAGGGACCCCTTTTTAAAATTGCCATGGCAGTTTTTCCTCGCAAAAATGTAAACGGTTGCGTGTGATTAATACAGTAAACGGTTGCATGTGATTAAAACCAGTAAACAGTTGCATGTGATTAATCCAGTAAACGGTTGCATGTGATTAAAACCAGTAAACAGTTGCATGTGATTAATACAGTAAACGGTTGCATGTGATTAAAACCAGTAAACAGTTGCATGTGATTAATATAGTAAACGGTTGCATGTGATTAATACAGTAAACGGTTGCATGTGATTAATACAGTAAACGGTTGCATGTGATTAAAACCAGTAAACAGTTGCATGTGATTAATCCAGTAAACGGTTGCATGTGATTAAAACCAGTAAACAGTTGCATGTGATTAATCCAGTAAACGGTTGCATGTGATTAAAACCAGTAAACAGTTGCATGTGATTAATCCAGTAAACGGTTGCATGTGATTAAAACCAGTAAACAGTTGCATGTGATTAATATAGTAAACGGTTGCATGTGATTAATACAGTAAACGGTTGCATGTGATTAATACAGTAAACGGTTGCATGTGATTAATACAGTAAACGGTTGCATGTGATTAATACAGTAAACGGTTGCACGTGATTAATCCAGTAAACGGTTGCACGTGATCATGGTGTAATTTCATTAGAGGTTCTGCAGACGCAGCCCAGCATAGCGTGCATGCAGCATGAGTAAGGCGTCCTGGGTGTGTCTGTGGTTGTTAGTTATAGGAGGAGGTCGGGGCGTTCCTCCATCCCCCCCGCCTCCACCTCCACCCGAGCTGTGAAATGCCTGGCTTGTCTGAGGAATGAGGGACCCTGGAGGGCCAAGGGTCCCGAACAAATGAGCTCCCATAAAACTCTCTACTTATACGGGGACGGGACACAATGCAGACGAGCAACCGCCCAAAGCAGCCTTCATGGTAATTTCACTCTACTATTTACAGTGCCCACCCATGGGTTTCACTGCTCCGCGCCGGAGCCAGTCACCTTCATGTGAAGCGTGAGGCATTCATCATATCAGCAGCTGACACATCTAAACAAGTCGGTACACTTAGTAGCTCCTCTAACAAGAGAATCTGCTGCTGATAATTATTCTGTACACAAAGTGGGTTAAATGAAACTGGAGCTGTTGTTGCTCCGTGCATTAAGGCTGTGTTCATAAGCGTGTTTGTGCTCAGCTGGAAATGAACTAAAAGCTGCATTGTGGGATATGCAGGGGAATGTTTCTGTTTATCAGCAGAGCAAATGAAGGTAATTGTTTGAGCTGAAGCTCTTTTATGAGCTGCACCTGGTTCCATAAATGACTCCTAATGAGGAGACACTCAGTTGACTTTTAAAATGTCTCCCTCTAGTGGAGGACGGACACGCTTCCAACACATCAGTCAGGTTGAGCAGGACTACATCGAGACCTGAATACAGATGTGTAGTAACGAACCACTGTCCGGTGTGAACAGCTCTTTAATATCTCCCCGTGTTCAGCTCCTTCTTTCCTTCTTCTTCATTCTTTGTGTTTGTTTTATCAGCCGGCAGCACATCATTATTATTATTATGACACATCGGTCATTCTGACATCAGCTGCCGAGGTAATCCAAATATGATTAGTTTTATCTGTTTCAGTCAATAAAGGAAATGAATAATAAACCAAAAGATGTATTAAAATATCATAAAACAAATGCAGATAAAATAAAACTCTGATTTCCAGTCTGCTATAATTAAAAATCAAATGTGGTGAATCACTCTTAATGGAAACATGGAGTCTGTTCTTCATTACGTCTAAAATACAGATGACAGGTTGTTAAAGAAATGGTATCTTTAATAATAGTACAATACTAATGAAAGCACAAGTTCTTCTGAAACAGTACTTTGTCTTTAATATCGGGGGGGACACCGAGAGGAGGACGAGATGAGACGCAGATTAATTTCTAGAAACAAACCTGTGTTTTTTTGTTCCGGCGTTCCGAGCTGAGTGAAGGAGAAACCTGTCAGTCATGTGTTGTACATCGTCCTGGAAACAGCATCCGTCTCCAGATAACGGGGCTGTGAAGAAACTGTGATGACTGTTAGACTGAACTATTAGACTCTCCACAGTTCACATTAATAACATTAAAAAGCTGCTGTAATACATACTTCTGGCTGAATTGAGTTAAATAATAAAACTAGTTTTCCTGTTTCTGTCTTTTCTCTGCTTTGGTTGTTTTAAATCCAAGTGAAATATCTCTTTGGTGTTTGTTTGCTTCATGATCTTTTTATTAATACTCCTGACACACTAATCTAACTGTATGTGACAGTGTTAGGAGGCAGTCGGAGGAAACTGGCATCTTTCTTGTCAGGTGACAGTCAGAGGTCAAAGGTTGACATGAGCATCGTCTGCTCAGTGATGACGTCCTCTCTGTTAGACGTCCTCACTGGAGAACAACAGAACTACATATTTCATGCTGCTGTTCATCATATCAGAGTAACTTTACATCAGGTCAGACACAACATACTGTAAATATTTCAATAACAAAGCTGACCTGTGTTCTGCAACATGAAACCACAGCGCATTGGACATGTTCATATTTTAAATCATATTTAACACCACAGCAGGTTTAATATTGACCTGATTGCTTTTTTACTCTGTTAATATCCTGTCGTCCACTTTTTATTGTGCTGCACCATCGCACTTTGTTCTCTGTGTTATGTTCTATGTCTGTGACTGTTTTTGTATGTCTGTGTTTGCAGCTTGGTCCGTGAGCAACGACATTTGGTTTTAACCGTGTACTTTGTATGTGGAAAAATGACAATAAAGTTGAACTTGAAACTTGTAATAAGTCGTCGCTCAACACGTCCTCCTACAACGGTTCGGATCTTAACAAGAGTTATTTATTTCTGTGTGTTCTCCCACGAATGTCCGGCAACACCAGTAATCAGTAATCCAAACTACTTGGTTAGGTTTAGGTTTAGTGAATAAGAACAGCCAATGCTAGTTAGGATTAAATATGGTAGTCCAGGCTGGACGACGTTACCACCAACTATACACAGTCCTTCCAGTGAAGGGAACCACTTGAGCTCAGTTCGTCTTGTGTTTTTAAAGAATACCATCATACAGTTGGTGTATGTCTCTTCTCTGACCCGTTGTTTTACATTTATTTGAACTGTCGATAGGTTTGTTTTGTGTTCTGATCCATCTGGAATCATTTTGTGGATGTCGAACTGAATGGTTTTCATCAATCATTTTTTGAATTTGAATGGTATTGACTGTAATCCATATGGGTTTTAGTCTAATGCTTAATCCCAAAAAAGTGTGCATTTAATGTAAATCTGTCCCTCTGTGTGAGTTTGTGTGCATGCATGCACAGAGCAGTGTATATATGGGGGTGTGAGTGTGTGTTTCTTTGCTTTAACGTGTGCTGTTTTTACTGTTTTGTCGCAAACCATGATGTGACTGCAGCGTGCATGTTTGTACCTGTGTGGGGACGTCATACCAACACCATGAATGTAGGTATTGTTAAGAGAGGAGTCGTATCAAAATCTGGATTTTAGAAGCCAAAAGCTTTAGTTCATGTTCTGCTCACATTGTGCATGTTCCTAAACAGGTTCCAACATGAAGTTAAGAGAAGATATCCATGTATTAGTTCCACAGTGGGGATGTTTGCAGACAAACAGTCAAATAGTTTCAGAACAATATGAAGTGTGTAGTTAATAGTTTACAATGTGCAACCTCCCTTGTTTTTTGCACAGTCACCGTTACCAGCAAGAATCAGTCCAAAGATCAGAATGAATGGAATTCCCCTGCGGTTGTGTAACCTGAGGTTGTGTAACCTGAGGGAGCAGGCCTGACCTGGAATAACACTGTGACTGTGACTGTGAGGTGTTTCTGTCGTTGTCGTTGAAGTAACAGTTTAGCCTCAGATATATTATACACTGGTTCTACACATCTAATCGTTTTAAAGTGAATATATGGACCTAATTCTTCTCTGGGCTGGCTCCATTGTAAATGACATTAACGTGTGAATATTGCATGCTGTTATATGTTCTAAGTAACTGGGTGGATTTTACTTTTTAAAACATTTTATATGAATGACCTTCTTCTCCACTGCCAGATTTAACAGCGGTACTTTAAATAATTCATAGTTGCATTTGAGTTTTAGCACCTGTGCCATCACCTTGAGAAGTTATTACCCAGACACAAAGCTGATAGAAAAGTTTATTTAAAATACCTTTTTATTCCACCACAATAGTTCCAGGGCCTGCAGAGTGTAAAAGATGTTTAATGATCGAGCTTGTAGATAGCTGCAGCATGAGTTAGGTAAAAAAAGCAGGTTTAATGTAGGAACGTGAGCTTGTGTAGAAGAGGTCTACTGGTCCAGGATGTCTCTCTAGAGGACGAGGACTGTGCTGAGCACCCTGTAGGCCATGCAGAAGGTGACCAGCATGCCCACGAACCAGCACAGAGCCCTGCTGGGCTGAGGCAAGGCGAACACGTAGGAGATGGTGTGGCAGATCCGAGAGCCGGCAAAGACCCGGAAGTGAAGCAGAGCGGTCGAGAGCTCGGGTCCGGTCAGAGCGTAGAGCAGGCCGATCACCACGAACGGAATGATGTTCTCCAGGTCATTCTGGTGACACCTGCAGAACCAAAACATAGAACATCAGCATCCAACCCTGTCTGCGACTAAATCACTGCCCGCAGAACACAAACATAGAACATCAGCATCCAACCCCGTCTGCGACTAAATCACTGCCCGCAGAACACAAACATAGAACATCAGCATCCAACCCCGTCTGCGACTAAATCACTGCCCGTACAACCAAACTGCTTTTTCAATCACGTTTTGAGAGAAACATATTTTCTCCCCCCCCTGATTACGGTCGCAGGTTTAAACATGTGGTTAATGTTGTAAACTGAAACAAAACAAAATGACGTGGTTATTTTTAGTAAGAGATCATGTTTTGGCTTAAAATAAGAATGTTTGGTTCGTTATTTGAATTACAGACGTATAATTAAAATAAGGGTCTCCTGGGTGAAGGTCCTGTGTTTGTTAGACCCCGACCTCGACCCCCTGACGTCTGTGTGAAGGTTTGTTCTGAGGCACTGTGTCACACTCATTACTGTGTTATTAGTATATATAATATATATTAAGTAGTATTATTTACTATTTATCCTTTATTATATGACGTTATTCTTCAGCTTCTTATGATAAACTAAACCAGCATTTCTCAGTCTTTCCTAGACCCCGTCTTTAAGTCCAAAAAGTGTATTGTATATTTCTATATTTGTCTAATTATCTGCTTTGTGTATTTCCTGATGTGATTTTCCAGTGTATCAGTCACATGTTTGGGTGTAAGGGATTCTCACCTTCGAACTCGCTCTACGTCTGGATGGATTCTCAGCAGCTTCTTCCTCTCCTCTGCAGCCTTTAAGGCCACATCTTCCTCATTTGAGAAAGCCTAAATGAGAGATGATGCATGCATTGACTCAAAGTGTTACCAGAAGTTAGGTTGAAACGTTCCAAATTATGTCAAAATGCGAATACAAGAGGAGAATATGCAAAAAAAACATTGTCTTTCACAGCCTGGGTTGAGCCTCAGCTAGACTGTCTTCATGACTTTCAACTCGTCAGAAATATCGACACTCGGTCAGCGGTCCTCTGCGTCTGATACCGATGCACCGAGGCACCCCTTAGTGTCTGTATGAGACGACCGGCTTCCAACTAACTCCAATGTAAACCCTCCAGTTTCATTATTACACACTGACGTAGTATAAAGAGCGAGGAAGTCCGTGTAGGACGGGCAGGAGGGAGGACGGGTCAAGATTACCTGACCCGTCCGAGCAGATGATTACCAGATGTAGAACAGCTGTGCTGCTGTTACCTATATACCCTATACATCTTGTTTTAACAGATGTAGAACAGCTGTGCTGCTGTTACCTATATACCCTATACATCTTGTTTTAACAGATGTAGAACAGCTGTAACAGATGTTACCTATATACCCTATACATCTTGTTTTAACAGATGTAGAACAGCTGTAACTGATGTTACCTATATACCCTATACATCTTGTTTTAACAGATGTAGAACAGCTGTAACTGATGTTACCTATATACCCTGTACAACTTGTTCTAACAGATGTAGAACAGCTGTAACAGATGTTACCTATATACCCTATACATCTTGTTTTAACAGATGTAGAACAGCTGTAACAGATGTTACCTATATACCCTATACATCTTGTTTTAACAGATGTAGAACAGCTGTAACAGATGTTACCTATATACCCTATACATCTTGTTTTAACAGATGTAGAACAGCTGTAACTGATGTTACCTATATACCCTGTACATCTTGTTTTACCAGATGTAGAACAGCTGTAACAGATGTTACCTACCCCTCTGGTGAAACGGAAGTATGCGGTCATGGGCCCCATCAGCATCATCTTCAGAAGGACGATAGCTGCGTAGGTGGTGAACGCCATGAATACGTCGTCTTCCATCAGTCCGGCCATCTCTGCTGGTTTACAGCTGAATCACAACCAGGAAGAGTTAGTTTAATAATCTGCTTCAGCAAAGATAAGAAATAACCTCAACAACACGACATACACTAGATGAAAAACATCATTTCTGCTGTGTTAGTATTATTCTAGAGAGGTGATCAGAGTGAATTTGAGCCGTCTACCTGCAGAGTGGAGAAAACAACCCTCCAGACACACCCCTGTGACAGTTAGAGAACTAAACAAACAAGTTCCAGTTCAGTTCTGTGGCTTTAAAAGCAGGTCTAAAGTCTAAATGCATCTCTCTCTAATGTCTAAATGATTATTATTACTATATAAACATATAATACACAGCATCATTCACAGTTTAACAGCTCAACTCACGTTCCTGTAGTGACTCTGCAGAAGTGGAGCGAGTCTCGGTCTGTTGCAGAAAAACAAACTGACCCACCACCCAGAGACTCTGGAGGCGGCACAACTTCCTGTTTATGGGAGTGTTCCTGTGTTTCTACTCTTATGAGGACTACATGCATTCATAGCATTAAAAACACTCCCAATGCTCAGCAGCAATACACGTTGGTTTTTAAATACAAGGATAATGACTTGTGGCATTTAGAGTAGAAGTACATCAGGATTAAAACTTGATCTTGTTAATGTGTTAAATCATTTTAATCTGCCAGATGTGTGACGTTTCCCCTCACACTGCACGGATCCGTTGACCGGCGTCCACGTGGAGCTCCCACTGATGGAACCTCAGTCCGACCGTGTCCTCAGTGTTCACAAAAAGAAAGACAGGCAGCGTTACTTTACACAGTTCTGCTATAAATGTTTCATAAATCATTAAAGAGCCAAATGGATGATCATTCAGGCTTCCAGACCTCAAACTGCTCATCAAATGGGAGCAGAAATTAGAATCTAAAATCTGTCTGTCATCAGGATAAGTGTCAGGATTGAGGTTTTGGATTTGGAACGGTGTTTAGGATTTGACATAGTTTAGGATTAGAGTGAATCTGAGTCAGACTCAATCATGAATGTGATGACTTTAGATGTGCAACTCAACTTTGCTTTTAACACCAATGTCTGGTGAACTTTAGCTTTTTGTCTCGGGATGACTTCTTATTCTCTCAAAGTTTAAAAATTACATTATAAAGAAGTGGGTTAAATTAATTAACTCCTGACATCAGACACTTTGAATCAGTCCAACAGCTGCCAGTCAGGTGTGTTTGTCAGTCAGAGCAGCCGTCCGTCTCTCGGCGACCGCTCGTCGTTGGACGCTCAGTGTCGGGTCACTTTTTACAAGAAACTACTCCAGTTCCATTTAAAGTTATTCATGTGATGCTTTTGCCCAACGTGATGTAGAAATGAGGTACAATCCCAGTTTAATACATCATTGGTCTGGGAGACAGAGCTACACCCAGTTAGCAGTTTATGCACTTTATAAGTTTATTATCTTGTTGAGATCATTTTGGGCCCAAAAGTTGGGAAAACCATCAGGAAGCACATTCATACTCTACTCCCAATCCAACCCAACGGTAGATACCACTCCTCTCCTCTCCGTTCTTCATCCTTCCATCAAAGCTCTGTGAGCTCCCGTCTCCAGACTGTGGCGAGAACTGAGCTGCCGTAAAGTCGAGATCACTTTAGTCTCAAACATTGCCGTCATTTCCTCTTTTAATCAGACGGGTGTCACGTCGCTGTGTTTCCAGAGCCAGATGCTAGAAACACTGAAACAAAGAGCCACGTCTAACCAGCACCAGGTGCTTTGAAAAGTGAAGCAGAACACCTGATAAAGAGAGCGAGCTTGTTATTCACCAGTCACATCCCAGTCACATCCCAGTCAGCCCAGTGCAGTCCCTTTACTGGGAGGGTATGACACCAGTTTGGGAGAGGAGTCCCCGTCTGTTCGATGGAGTTGTGAGTGAGAACAACAGAATGTTGTTAACGTGTCTATTTGGCCCAAGGCGTGTTTTCTATGGTTTGACATGCTGATACATGTGGAGGCATGATGCTAATGACAGGTGACACGCTCACAGGTGATGTTAGTCTTCTCCTCGTCTGTACAGGAGCGGCTTCAGCTGCGTTTTCACTCGTCTAACGTCGAACATCTGACAGAACAGATCCAGTTTGAATCAAACAGCTGTCTGTGTTTCTCTCACCCTACAGTACGCATTCAGAACCGAGACCCAAAGCATCACAACCGAGACCCAAAGCATGCTTTAACGCTTCAAGTCTGTTTTATTTTTGTGTGTTGGGTGCTGCCAAGATGCAGATGACCTACACTCAGTACTGAGCCTGAACGCATCGTGTACTGAGCCTGAATGCATCGTGTGTTGACGGAGGACTGAACCTTTAAACTGGTGATACATAAACACATGATAAAACATATTCATATACACATTTATATTTTATTACATACATTTGGCTTTTTACAAAACAAAACAAATACGGAACACAAAAGTACACGTTATCAAGAGCTCGTTATCCTCCGAACATCATCATCACATTGAATTCATGATGTCTAATTATCTTCTGATGTGTTTAGATATAGATTTGTTTATTCTCTGTACTGTTTTTAATGTATTTCATTGTTTTTATTGGATTGTTTTCTCTGTTTGGTTCCTTTTTCTGCTCATTTTGTTCTTTAACTTTTGTTGTATTTTCCTTTTGTTTTTTGTATTGACTGGATTTTGTGTGGTTTGATGTGTGTGCAAGTAAATTCAATTAAACATATTTCTTGCATGATTCAACTTACAACAAATAGCAAATAAATTTAGAAGAATGTGTATTATTATTATTATTATTATTATTATTATTATATATTTATTATGCATCATTGTATACATGTTCCCACAGACCTTGACGCTGTCTGTGTGCAGAGCGTGTGTTCTAGGATCCAGCTTTGGATCTGTCAGCTGCAGAGATGTAAAGATTTCTATCGCTACCGTTTAATTTCTCTGCTGTAACCAGTTTACTATTTGAAATTGATTCTTCTTCTTGTCGGGAGCCGCCAGGTGATCGATACATTATGATCACATATCATGTCAATGGCTGGCAACAGAATATGAGTTTTGCTCCCACCGTGCTGCAGGAGTCCGATCTGAGCCCCGCCCCGAATCAAACGGCCTCAGATGGATCTTAAACATCAGCAGCCGGGCGTCATCCTTTTGTGCAGCAGATTCCCAAAGAAAAATAATGTGCTGTGATTTCCCACAAGGAGCGGTAATGGCAAAAAGCTGCATTGATTCCTCGCCAGCCCTGCCAGTAATTGGGATGCTGGCTGCGCTGCGCTGCCATTGATTTCTTCTGGTAGCCAGGTTATGCTGCTGGTGTAGGACAACAATGACTAAATAACAGCCCGGCCAATGATCTTAATGCCACAAGCCAAGCACAGCTATTGATTTCATTACAGAATGCCTCCTAGGTTCTAGGCACATACATTTTTTTATTGATCAGCAGCAATGTCCACATTACTTTCAGCACTGTCACACGCGGCCAATCAATGCCGGCAGAATGCTGAGTGCATGGAAGTGCATACAAGTACAGTGGGCGCAGTGAGTTTGGCAGCATGTAATCAGGGTTTGGAAGGTGACCCCCGACTGACAGGATTGATAAGTGTGAACATTTTCACTGCAACCTGTGGGATAAACCGCAGATATGGTGTGATTAACTTCGTCCAATTGGGTTTCATTTGACCCTTATTCACAACTCCGTGGCCCAAGGGCAGCGAGAAAATAAGAAATCCGACCGGCAGCCGGGCGGGAGGAAAGAGCTCAGATAAGACTGTGTTGATGATGCAGGTTGGGAGGAATCTGTTCAGCCTTAACCACAAAATACAGAAATCATATCAACCTGAGAGACGGACAGCAGAATAACGGTTGAAGCCACAATACCAGTAATTGGTTGATTTCTGTTGAACTGGAACATGATGACTCCGTCACAACCAGACAGGCTCTAAACGGGGTTTACCGGGGGACACAAACATACCTCATAAACCAATGAGGTCAGACTCCTCGTAACGAGTAGATTAGGTATCTGCAACTGGGTTTGGAGAAGTTTACCTTTTTACATATGGGTGCAGATAAAACATGACTCCGTCATTGATACACAGGTAGCCCTGGAACGTGTCTGTCAGATAGAACATGTGTAAAGAGAGCTGGAAACAGTGATTCTAAATGCCACAAACACTCTACAATGACTCTTTGTATCATCGCAGTTTGGGTCTCTTTAGAACCGAATCACTAAATGATTTCATGCCCTTCATGTGTGCAGGAAGTCAGCAGGAAGTCAGCAGGAAGTTGGCCAGCTCCGCCAGAGAAGAAATGAAGCCTGGAAAAGTTTCTCTGTAGTATTCAGGGGTGAATTCACAAAGAACGGATTGTGGTCGCTGATACCACAGTGAATTGTGCATCACTTGCGACCGCTATCTGCCCCGTCTCAAGGTCGCGTTCACAACAGATATCTTCACTAATGATATTACAGAGCAAACACGACCATTCAGTTTCGCAGCTGAGTATAAGAGTTTCCTTTGTAGGCAGAACAACGGCAGATAGAAAGATGAGCTCCAGCTCGTCCTGACTGACGAGGCGTAGAGACGTTCCTCAAAACTTCAGGCAACTTAAACGTGACAAAGAAACCACGTTAAGGATTTAATGTCCCCGTCTGTCAGTAGAAATGCACTTCAGTTACCGCCGACTCTGCAGCCCGTTCTCATTCCCAGGGCATCAAATACCAACGTGTTGTCACGGCCCGTCTCGGTGTTTGACACCGCCACACAAAGCACCCTTTAGCGGCGGTAGGAGACGCACAGAGCTTTCCATTAACTATCATGTAAACCCATCCTGATGATGATGATGATGATGATGATGATGATGATGATGATGATGTGGGCTATTAAACAGATGTTGCATTAAAACCAGTAGGACTGTATATCTCTATCTGTAATGGGAGCAGTGGATGTTTGGGTGTTACAGGGTTACTGATAGTGTATGACTTATTTAACTTTCATCATCCTCAAATATTAGAGAATTTCACTTTTTTTAAAACATACTGATGTAGCAACATCCACACACTGGTGTGAGCTATATTGATATTACATATCAATGCATTTATTGACTACTAATTACCAAAAATCACAGTTCTGTTCCTCTGTATGACGCTTTCAAATTGACCGGCAATGACTGCCGGGAACTATCTGAAGACAGGAATCACGTGACGATCAAACATTTTGAACTTCCATTGGGGGGGTTTACCTTCCAGACACGACCCAGAAGGCTCTCTGATTGGATCGTCAAATGATATGTTAATTTGAGCATCCCCATTGGCTCTTCAGGAGGAGACGTCAAATATGGAACAAAAACACTGGTAGATTTGATTGGTAGCTGTAAACTAGAGATTCACTCTCACAGATAGATAGACGTGGAACTGCAAACTGGTTTTGTAACTTTTGTTCAAATCTTCTTCATGCACTCACACATCATAAATGATTTGTGTAGATCTTCTTCATTTGCTGACTAGATGTGGTGCACAGCTACAGATCAGCTCTCCGGTTCTAAACACATTCAAACATTTAAATCCAGAGAGTTTTCACACATTTGAACGTCTTCATCCAGATGTGGTGACACACAGCTACGATAGTTTTGACCCTGTTTTGCTTCCATAGCGTAACACTTGGATTCTAATCTGTTGAGTCTAACATGCACGCACACACACACACACACACACACACACACACACTGCGTCTCCCAACATGCACGTTGTCATGCAGTGATTGAGTGCATGTGTAATGGTTGTCCCTGGTGGGGGTAGCCTGCCCTGGTGCTGGGGGTGCTGAGCCTGGCTGCCTTACAGACCTTTCCCTTCCAAATGGCTCTTAATGAAGAAGCTCATTAAGGATCAGTGGTTGCTCTGCAGACTTAATGAGGGCCACACAGCTGCTCATTAGGCTCAGGCCTTTAGGCTTTGTCTTTTCCACCCGCCGCCGATAGCGGCTCAGCGCCGTCTTTACATCCACCTTCTCAGAAAGCTCTTCTGTTGAGGTGGATGACCGAGCATGTTAGCACATCTGGCACCGTTTAGAGTCCTCGTCGCCGGTTGTTAAAGGTCTCAGAAGTGTTTGAAACGAGACGATGCTGGAGGTCAGACGGCCCTGAAACGCCTCTAGAGGCTGCAGAGTTCACTACACTCCATCATGTAGAAGTGTTGGAACATGAAGCGACATTTATATTCTACTAATATTCAACATCAAATCCATTTAGAGGGGAACGTCATGCCAACGTGCTTCTTTGTTTCATATGAGAACCTTTTTAATGTGTCTGCAGAGTCCCAAGATGTCCATACCAATTCATCAACATTAGCCGCTGGCTTAGCTTGGGCTCTTGACACGAGGACAACATGCAAACTCCTCACAGAAAGACCCCGAGCCGGGTTTCAACCTGCAACCCTCTAGCTGTGAGGCAGCAGTAATATTATATCATATTATACATTCCATTCTGCCAATAGATCCCCTGAATGTGACACACTGTTCCTTTAAGTGATCGTGTTTCAAACACACACAGTTGTTGTGCAGACGCTCCTTTCCTCAGCAGGTTGGAGCAGGTTGGAGCAGGTTATCTGATCCAAGGTTAGGCAACTCAAAGAACACCTTCATCTTGATTCCCACAACAAAGACAGTTTGTCTGAAAGGAACTGGAAGGATGTCACTTCAGTTGCGTCATTTTCTTATTCTTAGTTCGGACTCTGTGTTGTTTTTTCATAAATATACTATAGGTGCTACTCGACCCGCTCCGCACCACCTGATTGGTTGATGCCTTTATTTATACGCTATTTTTTGTTGTTTTATAGCAAACTAAACTAACAATGAAGACAACAAAAGACAGACAGGGTCACCGTGAGTCTCATCCTGAGTCAGTCTGAAGAGTTCCCCTCAGTCCAACACTATTCATGGAGAAGGAAGCAAAGTGTTCCACAACAAAATACATGAAAAATAAAGTCACTTCTCATCTCAAATCACTTTGGGTTCAAATAAGATTTCCAGTTCTTCCAGTATTTTTCATCAGTTGTTCCATACTGTACATTCAAGGACTGATGGAGATTCCTTATTCAGACATTTCCTGGTTATTGTTTTCTACTACCAGCTCAAAGTATTTGTAATAAATATCTGTCCTGCTTTTTCAGCCCAGTTGGTACGTTTCCCCAAATATATAACACTGAAGGTAAAATCAAGCTCTGATCTGATTATTGATCTGATCGTGGAGATGAATTCTACCCAGTAAGAAGAAATATCATCAGACATATTACCACATGATCTCCAACACTGACCGTGCTCAGGTTTGTTGCTCTGTGACTCTTTGGTTTTTGGAGTTATAAAAACCCTTCAAATGTTTTTCCAGGTAGATTCCCTCCACAGATTAGAGCTTGAGGTGGTGGATTGTGTCGTTTTCAGTTAACTCTTTGTTAGCATCTTTCTCCCATCTTAATGTGACATGCATTTATTTAAAGCTCAGAAAAAACAACCTTGTTCTGAAAGAAAGTACGTTGCCTCCAGCAGTGACCTCCAGCGGTGACTTCCAGCGGTGACCTCCAGCGGTGACCTCCAGCGGTGACCTCCAGTCCCCCGTCACCAGCAGCTTCAGAGTCCTTCTAATAGAAAGCGTTGAACAGTAATGTAGGTATCTGATATCAGCGTAAGCCAGTTTCCTTCACAAACAGAGATAATTGCGGCCGGCGTGCCGTACTGAGCGGTTAGGTTGCGTTCGCTCTCCTTTCCTCGCCAGTGTTTGGCAGAATAAAAGCAATGCACTCTGGGTGATCCGGCCAGGCGAGATGGTGCGCAGCGGGAGGGGCGGCTGCACCTCATTAGGGCGCTATTTTAACAAAGCACTTTCTCTCCATGCCGCAGAGAGGCATGTAGCCGCGGCTCCACATCCACATGCTTTCCCTCTCAGCCCTCACAAAGGGATATAAATCTCCTTTGAGCAGGATAATTACAGAGATAATTTTATCCATAATGATGCTTGTCAGTCAGGAGAGCTGATGAAATTAAAGAACTTCTTCTCCCCCAGATTTATCCCCAGATTTATGTGTCAGGGGAAGAAGAAAAGGAAAAGAGAAAGTGAAAGTGTGAGAAAGTTTCCCGTCTATAATAGGCTGACTCCATAAATCCCCGCGGTGTGAGCGCTGTGTACATTCCTCACCTGGCCTCAAGCCGCGAGTCAAGCTCACATCAATTTAAAACAAAGGTTGCAGGCGAGCAAACGGTCACTGTTGTATTTACATTCTTCACAAAGACAAAGCTGCTGTATGGAACATAATGTACTCTCTGTGTGGCTTCTGTCATCAGACAACATCATTCAACTTGACACTTCATTTGCTGTTCACACACATGCTGGTAAATATGCAGACATGTGTGTTGTGGGCAGATCTCTGGGATCCAGGACAGGATTGATCATCGCGTTGCTGTCGGAGAGGAAGCTGTAGGACGTCAGCCCTCGCCCTCGCTGCACAGACACCGAACACCTTGATCTTGAATCTGAATTCTTCCGACTTGTCTTAGTGTTTTTTTAAAAAAGGGCTACTTAAATTATTTCTGAGCTGCTGTTCTGAGGCTCGGTGGCAAAGGTAAAGGCCTCCTGTGGATAAGAGGAGATAAAAGAGAAAAACAAAAGACATCACTGCCTGGATGTTAGAATATTTAGCATAAGCAGCGCCAAACATTTCTTCAAGGAATACATATCTTGTGCTTTCTTTTAAAAAATTAACGTGGAGGACTTGGGACCCTGTTACCCGTTGTATCGCTCAACAAAGGCGACTGAACAATCGCTTATGTCAAAGTTTGACAATGACAGAATTAGAGCAGGGTTCTTCTCGGCTCCCTGTCCCCCACAGGGAACCTGGCAAGCACAACTCACTAAAGAAGTTTACTTTCGTTGTCATTTGAAATTACACTCATTTGCATTTTCCGGGAGAATGGGGCCACATGAAAAACAACGATGGCACCGAGCGGGGCACGGAGAGATGCAACGCGGCTTTGAAATGGAACCTCGGAGCACTTCAGTGGGATGAGCTGTCGGCTGATCACCCTGCAGGGTTTTAAAGAAGCTGGGATTCAGGAGAAGGAGAAACTTCTCCAGATGGCTTCTAGACTTCTGCCTTCCTCCAGAGCTCCACTAACACTAGTATAGTATAGTATGGTGTGGGGGGGGTGACCATCGGATCATGTTCTCTCCATCCACCGACAGCTTTTACATGCAAATCCTGTTTCTCAGTGTTTTTGAGAAACACACGTTTTCTCTTTCCCTCTGAGAGTGAGATGAGAAGCTGCTATCAGTCTCATGTCTGTGTGTTAAAGACAGGGTGGACCATGTTGGAAAGATAGCATCATGTAAAGTAGCACAGCCTCAGGAGCTCCGTCTAAACCCTAGAGGAGAGAGGGAGAAACTCCTGGCAGAGATCACTTCTCCAGCTGTAGATGTGTTGGTTACTGCGGTTGGATATTATACTTTTTAAAATTCATTCATGCTGCAAAGCAAAGCGTTTGTGTTCTCACAGCCTGTAAACGGTCCCGGTTCTGTTCTGATGAAGGTTCCTCTGCAGCCTGTAAACGAACACGGTTCTGTTGTGATGAAGGTTCCTCTGCAGCCTGTAAACGAACACGGTTCTGTTGTGATGAAGGTTCCTCTGCAGCCTGTAAACAGCCACGGCTCTGTTCTGATGAAGGTTCTTCTGCAGCCTGTAAACAGCCACGGTTCTGTTGTGATGAAGGTTCCTCTACAGCCTGTAAACGGCCATGGTTCTGTTCTGATGAAGGTTCTTCTGCAGCCTGTAAACGGCCATGGTTCTGTTCTGATGAAGGTTCTTCTGCAGCCTGTAAACGGCCATGGTTCTGTTGTGATGAAGGTTCCTCTACAGCCTGTAAACGGCCATGGTTCTGTTCTGATGAAGGTTCTTCTGCAGCCTGTAAACGGCCATGGTTCTGTTCTGATGAAGGTTCCTCTGCAGCCTGTAAACAGCCATGGTTCTGTTCTGATGAAGGTTCCTCTGCAGCCTGTAAACGAACACGGTTCTGTTCTGATGAAGGTTCCTCTGCAGCCTGTAAACAGCCACGGCTCTGTTCTGATGAAGGTTCTTCTGCAGCCTGTAAACGGCCATGGTTCTGTTCTGATGAAGGTTCCTCTGCAGCCTGTAAACGAACACGGTTCTGTTCTGATGAAGGTTCCTCTACAGCCTGTAAACGGCCATGGTTCTGTTCTGATGAAGGTTCTTCTGCAGCCTGTAAACGGCCATGGTTCTGTTCTGATGAAGGTTCTTCTGCAGCCTGTAAACGGCCATGGTTCTGTTGTGATGAAGGTTCCTCTACAGCCTGTAAACGGCCATGGTTCTGTTCTGATGAAGGTTCTTCTGCAGCCTGTAAACGGCCATGGTTCTGTTGTGATGAAGGTTCCTCTACAGCCTGTAAACGGCCATGGTTCTGTTCTGATGAAGGTTCCTCTACAGCCTGTAAACGAACACGGTTCTGTTGTGATGAAGGTTCCTCTACAGCCTGTAAACGGCCATGGTTCTGTTCTGATGAAGGTTCCTCTACAGCCTGTAAACGAACACGGTTCTGTTCTGATGAAGGTTCCTCTGCAGCCTGTAAACAGCCACAGCTCTGTTCTGATGAAGGTTCCTCTACAGCCTGTAAACGAACACGGTTCTGTTCTGATGAAGGTTCCTCTGCAGCCTGTAAACGAACACGGTTCTGTTCTGATGAAGGTTCCTCTGCAGCCTGTAAACGAACACGGTTCTGTTCTGATGAAGGTTCTTCTGCAGCCTGTAAACGGTCATGGTTCTGTTGTGATGAAGGTTCCTCTGCAGCCTGTAAACGAACACGGTTCTGTTCTGATGAAGGTTCCTCTGCAGCCTGTAAACGAACACGGTTCTGTTCTGATGAAGGTTCCTCTACAGCCTGTAAACGAACACGGTTCTGTTCTGATGAAGGTTCCTCTGCAGCCTGTAAACGAACACGGTTCTGTTCTGATGAAGGTTCTTCTGCAGCCTGTAAACGGCCATGGTTCTGTTCTGATGAAGGTTCTTCTGCAGCCTGTAAACGGCCATGGTTCTGTTGTGATGAAGGTTCCTCTACAGCCTGTAAACGGCCATGGTTCTGTTCTGATGAAGGTTCTTCTGCAGCCTGTAAACGGCCATGGTTCTGTTGTGATGAAGGTTCCTCTACAGCCTGTAAACGGCCATGGTTCTGTTCTGATGAAGGTTCCTCTACAGCCTGTAAACGAACACGGTTCTGTTGTGATGAAGGTTCCTCTACAGCCTGTAAACGGCCATGGTTCTGTTCTGATGAAGGTTCCTCTACAGCCTGTAAACGAACACGGTTCTGTTGTGATGAAGGTTCCTCTACAGCCTGTAAACGGCCATGGTTCTGTTCTGATGAAGGTTCCTCTACAGCCTGTAAACGAACACGGTTCTGTTCTGATGAAGGTTCCTCTGCAGCCTGTAAACAGCCACAGCTCTGTTCTGATGAAGGTTCCTCTGCAGCCTGTAAACAGCCACAGCTCTGTTCTGATGAAGGTTCCTCTACAGCCTGTAAACGAACACGGTTCTGTTCTGATGAAGGTTCCTCTGCAGCCTGTAAACGAACACGGTTCTGTTCTGATGAAGGTTCTTCTGCAGCCTGTAAACGGTCATGGTTCTGTTGTGATGAAGGTTCCTCTGCAGCCTGTAAACGAACACGGTTCTGTTCTGATGAAGGTTCCTCTGCAGCCTGTAAACGAACACGGTTCTGTTCTGATGAAGGTTCCTCTACAGCCTGTAAACGAACACGGTTCTGTTCTGATGAAGGTTCCTCTGCAGCCTGTAAACGAACACGGTTCTGTTCTGATGAAGGTTCCTCTGCAGCCTGTAAACAGCCACGGCTCTGTTCTGATGAAGGTTCCTCTGCAGCCTGTAAACGAACACGGTTCTGTTCTGATGAAGGTTCCTCTGCAGCCTGTAAACGAACACGGTTCTGTTCTGATGAAGGTTCCTCTGCAGCCTGTAAACAGCCACGGCTCTGTTCTGATGAAGGTTCTTCTGCAGCCTGTAAACGGCCACGGTTCTGTTGTGATGAAGGTTCCTCTGCAGCCTGTAAACGGCCATGGTTCTGTTCTGATGAAGGTTCTTCTGCAGCCTGTAAACGGCCATGGTTCTGTTGTGATGAAGGTTCCTCTACAGCCTGTAAACGGCCATGGTTCTGTTCTGATGAAGGTTCCTCTACAGCCTGTAAACGAACACGGTTCTGTTGTGATGAAGGTTCCTCTACAGCCTGTAAACGGCCATGGTTCTGTTCTGATGAAGGTTCCTCTACAGCCTGTAAACGAACACGGTTCTGTTCTGATGAAGGTTCCTCTGCAGCCTGTAAACAGCCACAGCTCTGTTCTGATGAAGGTTCCTCTGCAGCCTGTAAACAGCCACAGCTCTGTTCTGATGAAGGTTCCTCTGCAGCCTGTAAACGAACACGGTTCTGTTCTGATGAAGGTTCCTCTGCAGCCTGTAAACGAACACGGTTCTGTTCTGATGAAGGTTCCTCTGCAGCCTGTAAACGAACACGGTTCTGTTCTGATGAAGGTTCTTCTGCAGCCTGTAAACGGTCATGGTTCTGTTCTGATGAAGGTTCCTCTGCAGCCTGTAAACGAACACGGTTCTGTTCTGATGAAGGTTCCTCTGCAGCCTGTAAACAGCCACAGCTCTGTTCTGATGAAGGTTCCTCTGCAGCCTGTAAACGAACACGGTTCTGTTCTGATGAAGGTTCCTCTGCAGCCTGTAAACGAACACGGTTCTGTTGTGATGAAGGTTCCTCTGCAGCCTGTAAACGAACACGGTTCTGTTGTGATGAAGGTTCCTCTGCAGCCTGTAAACGAACACGGTTCTGTTCTGATGAAGGTTCCTCTGCAGCCTGTAAACGAACACGGTTCTGTTCTGATGAAGGTTCCTCTGCAGCCTGTAAACAGCCACGGTTCTGTTCTGATGAAGGTTCTTCTGCAGCCTGTAAACGGCCATGGTTCTGTTGTGATGAAGGTTCCTCTGCAGCCTGTAAACGGCCATGGTTCTGTTCTGATGAAGGTTCCTCTGCAGCCTGTAAACGAACACGGTTCTGTTCTGATGAAGGTTCCTCTGCAGCCTGTAAACGAACACGGTTCTGTTCTGATGAAGGTTCCTCTGCAGCCTGTAAACGAACACGGTTCTGTTCTGATGAAGGTTCCTCTGCAGCCTGTAAACGAACACGGTTCTGTTCTGATGAAGGTTCCTCTGCAGCCTGTAAACGAACACGGTTCTGTTCTGATGAAGGTTCCTCTGCAGCCTGTAAACGACCACGGTTCTGTTCTGATGAAGGTTCCTCTGCAGCCTGTAAACGAACACGGTTCTGTTCTGATGAAGGTTCCTCTGCAGCCTGTAAACGACCACGGTTCTGTTCTGATGAAGGTTCCTCTGCAGCCTGTAAACGAACACGGTTCTGTTCTGATGAAGGTTCCTCTGCAGCCTGTAAACGGCCATGGTTCTGTTCTGATGAAGGTTCCTCTGCAGCCTGTAAACGAACACGGTTCTGTTCTGATGAGGGTTCCTCTGCAGCCTGTAAACGAACACGGTTCTGTTCTGATGAAGGTTCCTCTGCAGCCTGTAAACGAACACGGTTCTGTTCTGATGAAGGTTCCTCTGCAGCCTGTAAACGAACACGGTTCTGTTCTGATGAAGGTTCCTCTACAGCCTGTAAACGGCCATGGTTCTGTTCTGATGAAGGTTCCTCTGCCGTCTCTTAGGGTCCATCTTCATGTCTTTATAAAGCACATAGTTACGTGGTAAAAAGCTGAGCGCTGTGGCAGAGCGGCGGAGCGGCAGAACTTTCCTCGGCACAGATAACCTCTGAAAAGAAGAAGAACATTTTAAAGGGAAATGAAAGAAAAATCAATGAGGAGGATTTTTAGTGCGAGCGGGCCAGTGTGAAAAATCCAGCGGAGCATTTCACATGCTGCCGAGCCCGACGCTGACCTCCATCCAGCCGGCAGATCAATGGACAGGACGGAGGCCACCGGGGTATTGATTGATTAATCAAAGCTAATGTTCTTTTGATCAGCGCTGCCGCCCTATTAACCGGCAGAGGCAAAGCAAAGCAGCATGTTTTATTTACCGGTTCTGGTCCCGGTTGACTCCGGCTGCAGACTTCAAACACGCCGTGACAATCCTGTCATCGCTGTGATTGATGGAGGAACCTTCTGGATCTGGTTAATACATCTCTGCTCCCTCAGCAGACTCTCCAGATATTAATACGACGTCACCGCTCCAACCGCCGCAACGCCGTCGCTGGGTTTACTATGGAGTTAGTTGACTAAAGGGAGCCTCCTCAGAATGGATATGGAATCAATATCAAAAGGTTTTGGTGAATTAATGCAAAAACTATTTGAAGTTCTTTAAGATGTTTTATGAGGAAACGACAACGAGGGAACACAGAAGTCTTTCAGGAACTCTCTTTGTATTCTCATGTTTGAGAAATGAGCGTCAGCATCTTGAAATGTGACGTCATAAGATTGTTTAATTTCCACTGCAGGTCATGAAGTAGACAATACATCTTAATATTACACTTCATTGTAGGAGATTCTTGAAACAAGTTGATTAGGTGGTTCTGTTTTGGGTCTGTCAGCAGGATTAGGGAGAAACTACCGGCCTGATTTTCATGAAACTTGGTGGAAGAATGCAGCATGAAGAACCCAGCAGATCTGAATTAACATGGTGAGATGGAGCATTCGGCCTTACAGCGGAGGTCTGCGCTCTCCGAGTGCCCTTCTAGTTTCTATTAGAAGCAGGGAGATATTAAGACTCAATAATATTTGTCAGGATGAGTAAGAGACGTCTTTGTCCTCGTTGAGTCCCGGGCCGTGGCTAAATAATGGAATCAGTTTAAGAGAGAAGCAGGACAGAGAAGTGCTGAACGTGCTGCTTAACGCCGGTCCAGTCCGATAATCAGCCTCCCAGCTGTTTCTCCCAGCATGCACAGGGAGCCGGAGCGCGCTCCTGACCACAACAAGGCAATCAGCATCACACATTATGTGTTGCATGCTGTGGGGGGGGGGGAACCCGGGCATCAAAGCATTTCATAACACATATCAGGTTTTTAATGTTGGTGTAATAACGGAGGGATGTTCCTCTGGTTGGTTCTACCAACGCAACGACACGCTCCTCTGCTCAACCCGTGCAGTTCAGACCACCTCGCTCTCCCGCTTTGCAAACACAACTTGTTTCATTTTTAATGATCTCCTCAAGTGCACATATTCAGGTCTTCACACACACACACACACACACACACACGCGCGCACACACACACACACACACACACACACACACACACACACACACACACACACACACACACACACACAGACCTCAGTTTATTCTCACCAACTTGACGGCATCTTTAAAGCGCTGCTTATAATTTCTGAGGTGAACGCACCTCCATCTTTCTTCATTCAAGAGCTCCCCCCACCCCCGCCCTTGAGTTTCTCCAATGTCAGCGCTCACTTCAAACGCCTGCGAGTGAGTTCTGAGGACTCCATTGAGATTTCCCATTGCAAACAATTATTCTGTCCGCGGTTCTTTGACAGAGATTTCTTTAGATTTCTATTACTAGGCCATGAATCAAATATCTCTGTGTCTCAGTGGTGCCTCGTGCTTCACAGTGGTTATGCTATTGACCCAAACCTTGAGCTGAATGTAGATTATTCTCTGTAGAGGGATCTAGGAACTGATTTAATTCAAAACAGCTCAGTCAGGAGTGAGATTTTGGGGAGCAGATTTATGGGAAAAAGCAGAGTTTAGATGTCGGCGTCTTCACATTGGAAGTTTTTGGGTTGTTGAAGTTCAGCTGTGTAACTTCTAACTCCTCCCCTCCTGAAACCCTACAACCTCTCTGGCCTCTGTACCTGGGATATCCACCTGGGCTGGGGGGGGGTCTTTCATGGTGCGCGGCTGTATCATCCAAAATAGATAAGAAAGCCTCTCCGTTGCCACAGGAAGGCGTTGTGAAGTCTCCCCAGCAGTGGTCCCAGCAAAGAACCCCACACATCGCCGGAGTGATGAGAACAAGGGCTGCAGCTTTAAAAGAGGCTTCACTACAACACAGCACACCTCCCTCAGGTAACCACCCACACTGAGGAGACGCAGACGCAGCCATGTCCTGGAGGGGAAATGAATGGGAGTAAACACGGACGAATAAATAAATGCATCAGCTTTCTTTATTCTGAATTTCAGATTATTGCTGGAGGACTCTCGGGTGAAGTCTGAAGCCAAACCGGGCCCACCCGAGATGTGTTGCATTACTGCCGGTCAGGCTGGCGAGCTGGTGAATCCACTTTGTTTCTGTCTTAGTGCAGTAAAGCTTCTAGCAGCATTATATCATCATGTTATGATCCATGCATATACCTGTTTTTATATTGTTTTAACTATCCTGTGTTGTGTTGTAGACCTTCCAGACGATGGTTTCTGTTCCTTGTGTTCAGTGATCCGTCACAGTGAACATCATATCAGCTTTTATTATCGTTATTGTTCATTTTCATAGTTGACTTAAATGAAGTGAAACCAGCCTGGAAGGTAAATCAATGCTGAGATGTGAGAAATGGACTAAAACATGCAGAGACGCTGCTCCTTTAAGGAGAAAACCTGGAATCAAAACCTCATTATCAACAGCAAGAAACTCATTCATTGATTCATAATTAAATATGTGTTATCCCTTACAAAAACAGAACATGATAAATTCATGTTTCCATGTGTCGTGAAAGATTGGACTGAAGAAATCCTTTTCTTTATTGTGTCGGCGTTTTCACAATCTGAGGGTTACCTTCTAGACACGACCGCGTTAGCTTCTGGCCAGCAGCAGTAGTTTAATGATTTATTACAGTAAATAGATTACATATTGGTCCTTTAACATGTTATGTGACTTATGTAAAGGTTTCCCATGACATGCAATCATGTGTTTCACATGAGAGAGAGGAAAGCGGTGACGTAGTATAAAGAGCGACGACAGAGTCCGCGTGGAGAAGAGGTCGGAGTGGACGGATGGGTCAAACAAACACAGGACGGTCACCCAGGAGGACGCTGTTCATGTCAACGTGACTTATTTTAACTTACATAACGTACTTTAACCTAACAGACTTATTTAACCCATTAAACCAGGATCTTCTGCTAAACTTAACAAAGTAGTTTAGTTCCAATTCACAACGTTAACCACGATTTTAAAACTACGACCGTTCCACGACGTTCTCACACATCTAGACTTTAATAGATGCTCATCATGTATAAATCATTCTGTTCTTTAAAGGTCCCGTATAGCCATGTCTTTTATATCATAAAGCAGGGTTAAGTGATATATAAATACGGTGAAAAAATCAATATAATACTCAATCCATGGAGAAATACACACAGCTCGTATTCAGAAACAAGACGTTAAGGATTTCTGTCCATTTGTGATGTCACAAATATACAATATTTAGACCATTACACAGTTTTAAACAGTCTAAATGTGTCCCAGTTTATTTCCTGTTGCAGTGGATGTGAATAACATCAGCTGACAGGAAGTAAACATGGACCCAAGCTGTTGCCTAGCAACGCAATTCTGTTGAAATGCACTAAAACGGAGCGTTTCAGACAGAGAGGGTGAATACAGGTATATTCAGACAGAGAGGGTGAATACAGGTATATTCAGACAGAGAGGGTGAATACAGGTATATTCAGACAGACAGGTGAATACAGGTATATTCAGACACAGAGGGTGAATACAGGTATATTCAGACAGACAGGTGAATACAGGTATATTCAGACAGACAGGTGAATACAGGTATATTCAGACAGACAGGTGAATACAGGTATATTCAGACACAGAGGGTGAATACAGGTATATTCAGACAAACAGGTGAATACAGGTATATTCAGACAGACAGGTGAATACAGGTATATTCAGACAGACAGGTGAATACAGGTATATTCAGACAGACAGGTGAATACAGGTATATTCAGACAGACAGGTGAATACAGGTATATTCAGACAGAGAGGGTGAATACAGGTATATTCAGACACAGAGGGTGAATACAGGTATATTCAGACAGAGGGTGAATACAGGTATATTCAGACAGAGGGTGAATACAGGTATATTCAGACCCAGAGGGTGAATACAGGTATATTCAGACAGAGAGGGTGAATACAGGTATATTCAGACAGACAGGTGAATACAGGTATATTCAGACAGAGGGTGAATACAGGTATATTCAGACACAGAGGGTGAATACAGGTATATTCAGACAGACAGGTGAATACAGGTATATTCAGACAGAGGGTGAATACAGGTATATTCAGACCCAGAGGGTGAATACAGGTATATTCAGACAGAGGGTGAATACAGGTATATTCAGACACAGAGGGTGAATACAGGTATATTCAGACAGACAGGTGAATACAGGTATATTCAGACAGAGGGTGAATACAGGTATATTCAGACCCAGAGGGTGAATACAGGTATATTCAGACAGAGGGTGAATACAGGTATATTCAGACAGACAGGTGAATACAGGTATATTCAGACAGAGGGTGAATACAGGTATATTCAGACCCAGAGGGTGAATACAGGTATATTCAGACCCAGAGGGTGAATACAGGTATATTCAGACAGAGGGTGAATACAGGTATATTCAGACAGACAGGTGAATACAGGTATATTCAGACACAGAGGGTGAATACAGGTATATTCAGACCCAGAGGGTGAATACAGGTATATTCAGACAGAGGGTGAATACAGGTATATTCAGACAGACAGGATGAGGAGAATAAAGTGTTGTTTGAACATTACAGCATGTAAACATGTTCTAGTAGAAACACAGAATACAAACATGAACCTGAAGATGAGCTGATACGGGACCTTTAAGGTTACTCTCACTGTGCATCTTCTTGTATTTTTCTTTTGCTTCCGTTTCATTTCCCTGTTTGTCTTATCTTATTATACCACATGTGCCTTTAACATGTGAAATGGTTCCACAAGTAAATGCCATGAATGTCATGTGCTGTTAGTAAGGTGTTAGTTGATTAGCCGGTGAAAAGGTGAATCCTTCCAACAGCTGATTGGTATTAATCATCTTTATTTTCTTCATTTTCTACACTAAAAACCCTGAAACCTTCTGGAGTAGAGCGTCACTATGGAGTCAGTGTGTGTACAGTAGATATCAGCAGCTAGTAAATGGTGTGATGTCTCCACCGTGCACAGCTGTGTGTTGGAGCCGAGCCGAATCAATGCTGATCAACTTGTATAATGAAGCCGGGCTGTGAGAACGGCGTGCCGGTATTTGTGGAGACAGGTGAGCCCCGGACTGTTTTTGATCTTTCAAACATGTATTCCATCTCTTCTCTCACCACGAGGGAGCCTCCAACCAAGGTCAGCGCTCAAAGGCAGGGTGCACCATGGGAAATGAGCCTGAGCGAGTGTGTGCCAGCCTCCCGCTTTTGTGGGATCAGCGCGGCATCAGAAGGATCGGACTGACACTAGTGAAGTCTCCCGGTATCACCTATCACTACCTGTTTCTGCCACAGAGGAAACCAAAGGCCCGCTCTAATTGTATCATTAATATCATTGCAGTCTGAGAGCCAATTATTCTCTCTTTGAGTTTCACCTGCTCCAACCTTGAATCGGCTCGGCTCCCATGTTGGAGCGCAGACGGGCTGTGTTAGTGATAGAGGAGCTCTTCACTCATCTGTGATCAAAGCTGTGTGGATGCTGGAGACTGGAGACGGAGACGCAGCCCAGTTCAACACACAACAGCACAACACGCCAAAGATGACGTGTAATAAGGAAACAATGCAGCGTGATGTACAGTACCTAACGATGAACATGTACACGCTGACCTCTGTCTGCAGCCGGGTGCTCACATCATGTTACAAACTCACATCTGGGTTCACTTTATATTCATGAACTAGAAGCGTTCACTGAGTAGAGGTCAGATCTCTGAGTAGAGGTCAGATCACTGAGTAGAGGTCAGATCACTGAGTAGAGGTCAGATCACTGAGTAGAGGTCAGATAACTGAGTAGAGGTCAGATCACTGAGTAGAGGTCAGATCACTGAGTAGAGGTCAGATCTCTGAGTGGAGGTCAGATCTCTGAGTGGAGGTCACATCTCTGA
Source organism: Sebastes fasciatus (assembly GCF_043250625.1). Lineage (NCBI taxonomy): Eukaryota > Metazoa > Chordata > Actinopteri > Perciformes > Sebastidae > Sebastes > Sebastes fasciatus. Next base: position 530,048 of record NC_133817.1, on the reverse strand, counting down.
GTAGAGGTCAGATCACTGAGTAGAGGTCAGATCACTGAGTAGAGGTCAGATCTCTGAGTGGAGGTCACATCTCTGAGTAGAGGTCAGATCACTGAGTAGAGGTCAGATCACTGAGTAGAGGTCAAATCTCTGAGTAGAGGTCAGATCTCTGAGTAGAGGTCAGATCTCTGAGTAGAGGTCAGATCACTGAGTAGAGGTCAGATCACTGAGTAGAGGTCAGATCTCTGAGTGGAGGTCAGATCACTGAGTAGAGGTCAGATCTCTGAGTAGAGGTCAGATCTCTGGCAGCTTAAGCTGATCTGACGCGTTTCTCACGTGCACGTCTCACGTAACAGATACACTCTCATCTGAATCTGTCTAGCGCACACAGGGGTCTCCAACAAGGAGCTCGCTATCTACCTTTGTTGGACATGTATTTTTCTTCTCTTCTCTTTTTCATGGTGCATGGATATGTGATGATGTCACTTCCTCAACCAATAGGGATGGCAGACACTTCAATCAATCATCCAATCATATTGATTTGGTGTTTAAAGAACACACACCTCCATGTTATCCTCTCAGTGTCCTGATGAAGGTCCTTGTTGACCGAAGCGTTGACTAATAAAGCAGAGAAAAGTCATTTTGTATTTGAAAAAGTGCACGTTGGAGTTGATCTACTCCCAGCACCACAGACAGCTTTGAGAATGTGCATGTTTTCCTCTCCTTGACGAGGGGGGATCGTCAGCTGGATTGAGCTCACCCGGGTCTTCAAGGCTATAGAGCTGCCCCATGCACTCACTGTCTGTCTGTCTGTCTGTCTGTCTGTGTTCCTGCAGACACATCCACCTGACATCACCTTTGTTTAGTTCTACACCTTCAACGCCTCCACATCCATTACTGATCCACACACTCCATCGTTCACTTTATGTCAACCTCAGTTTAATAAATAGTTTGTTTTTATATATATATCACCTTGTGTGGACTCCCTTTTTGTCAGTTTGTGACAATATATAATTTATATATATAGAGTTCATTTTGACTAAATGTGAAATGATGCTTCGTCCAGCGGACATGAGAAGGAATATCAGTCACACACACTGACATCGCTCCAACAGCAGAGCTGCATCCTGGGATATTATTAATAAAAGCATGTGCATAGTGTATCTTCTGCATGATACGTCAGGCTGTGACTCCTAACGGATGGTCAGGACATTACCCCCCCCACGCCACGCCATCATAAACTCAGAGCGTGTTGTTTTTCACACCTGCTTCAGGCTAAAGAAACACTGATGAATTAAACAACAGGAAACCAATCAATCTGAGCGAGCCGGTTTGTCAGGTGTGAGCGACTGGATGGGCCCGGCTGCCGCCGCTGCTGCTGCTGCTGCTGCTGCTGCTGCTGCTGCTGCTGCTGCTGGTTGTTTATCTGAACCTACGTGATCCTCAGAGAGAATGAAAGAGCCAACAGACCTGTTAAATAACACACCGTCCATTCCCATCAAAGAGCCTCCTGGTGTCCAGTAGAGCAGCTGTGGACTTGCTGGGAGGTCAGGAGACTCCTCACCGGGGTCACATGGAACCAGAACGTCGTGTCACGGTTACGCTTCGTCTCTATCTGACCTGTAATGAGGCAGATGAATGTGAGCAACCAGCGTCGTGTTGGTTCAAAAGCTAAATACATATCCAGACTCAATGGTGACATCATCAGAACGAATAACTCTGGTCTTCCACAGGTTCTAGTTGTTGCTGTGATTAAAAGGATTGATGTATGGAGTGGAGGGATTTCCAATACTAAATACAAAAATAAGACACAATCATAATCATAGGAATAAACAGACAAAATCTAAAACAAGGAATGTTTTATTATTTTAACTGAGCTCATTTTGATGAAATATTTCACAAGAACAGAATAGAGTTTATTGCAGCTCATTTGTTTCCAGCATTTCATCATCTATGTTATTATTATTATTATTATTATTATTATTATTATTATTATTATTATTATTATTATTATTATCATTATTACAAAATGTTTTATTTCATCATCTATTTTTTCCATTTTTCTGACACAGAGTGGCGTCAGCCGAAAAGATCAGACAGCCAATCACATAACTGGTTCATATTTTATAATAATGAGTTTTAAAAAAATCTTATATTATTTCACAAAGTCATGATTATTTTACATATTTTATCTGTATTTATTCAGAGAATATGAAGTTCATTTATTTTAAAAAAATCTAAAAATAAATAAACCAACACTATTTTGATTGATATTCTCCTGAATATAATAATAATAACAATAATAACAATAATAACAACCCAACACCACTTTGTTTGGAATTGCATAAATTGGAGGGGAAATCATGATTTCGTAAAATAAATAAACCAACACTACTTTGATTGATATTCTCCTGAATATAATAATAATAACTATTATAATAATGATAATAATAATAATGATAATAATGATAATAATAATAATAATAATAATAATAATAATAATATTCCCTGAATTGGAGGGAAAATCATGTTTATTTTTCATATCAATAAGTTAAATATTGAACACTTTGGGTTTCTATAGAAACGTTCTCTCAGAGGACTTCCGGTTATGGTGTTATGGCGTTATGGTGTTATGGCGTGATGCTGACACTTCGCTGTGACTTTGACCGTGACTAACGTTCTGAACACCTGGAAAGCGACTGACGGCTCGAATACATTTATTCTAAAGTTTTGGAAAAGCTCTGGCAGAAACTATGACACCAAAAAACTCTAAAACGGGACGACGATCATCGACGACGCCTTCAGGGGCAAAACCACGCGGATAGCATTCACGCTAGCACCGCCAAGGTCGACGATGACGCAGGAGCCATCGGCCGACAAACAGCCACATACAGCCTCATACTGAAGGAGGATTTAGCACCAGACAATCTGCCCATAGGATGGAAGCAGGTAACGGAATTAAAGAGGATTCATCGTCACACTCGAGGAGAGAATCTGTCAGACGGACGAAGATGTGACTGTCCTCCGACAAAACGTTGAACGACGGGAGCCAACGATGGAGGATCTATAGAAATACTTCTCTATAGAAATATACAATATATATATAATAATATTTCTCTATAGAAACGTTCTGAAGCGACGGCACCATGAATGTCTCGTTGGAGGGAGACATAGTGGGACGCAGTGGGACGCAGTGGGACGCAGGGACATGTATGTAGCCAGGAGGAGGTTAACATGGTGTGGACATTCAGAACAGGTGAAGCATACCTTTTAATGATCCTACAGCAGTGTGTGCGTGTGTGCCTGCATGTGCGCGTGTGTGTGCGTGATAGGGATCTTTATGGATGGCCTCAGGAATCAATCAAGCAGAATCAGGTTCCAGCCTCCGTTCCTGCGTCGTTCCTCCGTCGTTCCTCTGTCTTATCAAGTGGCAGCGTGCTGACCGATGGTCCAGATTTGAGATGATCTACATGCCTTTACGTAAGTGGGACTAATCCATCAAGAGCAGACTGCAGACGCTCACTCCATCACCCTGCTTCCCCCCCTCACAGAGAGGCAGACGGAGGAGACGGAGGGGGGGGGGGTTATCTCCTGGGAGGAAACCAAAAGAAAAACTATTTTTGCTGCAAAGTCATCCAACAGTTTGCATCATTCTTTAACATCAGAGATGTCATCATCATCATAAACGGTTTCACTCTCAATAAATCACACCTGTAGGCCAAACACTGGTGAGTTTACAGATATGAATGACATCAGACAGCTGCCAGCAGAAGATCAGCAGCAAAACAGAAGAATCAAGACGTTGATTCATCTACAGCTTCACCGTTGATTCATCTGCAGCTTCACCGTTGATTCATCTACAGCTTCACCGTTGATTCATCTGCAGCTTCACCGTTGATTCATCTACAGCTTCACCGTTGATTCATCTACAGCTTCACCGTTGATTCATCTGCAGCTTCACCGTTGATTCATCTACAGCTTCACCGTTGATTCATCTACAGCTTCACCGTTGATTCATCTGCAGCTTCACCGTTGATTCATCTGCAGCTTCACCGTTGATTCATCTACAGCTTCACCGTTGATTCATCTACAGCTTCACCGTTGATTCATCTGCAGCTTCACCGTTGATTCATCTGCAGCTTCACCAGCGGTGATGGAAGGCGTCTGAAACTCGGATCCTGAAGCATCAAAGTTCATTTTTGACCATGGAAATAGGTATTGGACTAAAAAAAAAAATGTCCACTTGAATTCTTTTTCCAGAGCTTTCAACCACAGGTGTAGTGCTGCCGGAGCGACGCTCATAAGGAACCAACAGAGTTCATATAATCCAGCTGACATTCAGGAGATGCAGGATCCTACAAGTACTGTTTTATCTTCTATTTGTTCCCTCCATGTCTCCTCCTGGGCTCAGTAACACCACGTATATAGCAGCAGACAAACACACATTCATTTCAAAGCTTTGTGTTATTTATTATATATATTATATATATTTGTCCTCCAGTATAAACTGTGTAGATAGATAGACAGGTTCTAACATTTAAAGTTGTGTATCTGACCTTGTCAAACCAACACGGCCCCAACAGAGCATGGCCTCATTCCCAGCTCTTCCACCGGCGTCCTGAAGCCAACCCTCCCTCTCCCGTGAGTTTAACTATCAAATCCAACATTTCTCCCCCAAAAGCTCACACTCTTCCCCCCCCACAATTAATTCACTCATTTATCCTCTGTTCCGGTCAAGGTCAACGTCTGTGATATCGTAATTAAAGAAGAAAAGGAAGAAGAAAGTTTTGGCTCTTCAGATGAAGCCTCACATTTGTGATCTGTTCAATCAGATCTTTTAAACTCACTTAACCCCTGATTAATCCCCAGCGCTCCGCAGTACGACGAGCTTCCCCGCTAATGAAATTAAGAGCAAAGGAAGCCTCCATAACAGATTCAGCACACATCGCCGGGACCGGTCAGAGACCGAACGAGCATCTGAGGAATCACACGAAGCAGCGCCGACCAAAGGCTTCGTGGATGTGATGGAAGCTCTCAGGACGTCATCTACCGACGCTGAACATGAACAGAGAGGTGATCCCTGCATGCCGTTCCAATCTGTTCTCATATTTACAGAAACAAAGGTGTCTCAATCTAAAACTAGAGTCGGTGATCTTCTTCAGAAACATTCTCTTTACATCCCGACAGTAATCAATCAAATCTCTCTGCATGTGAGATGTTTCTGAGTGATATCTCTCTGCTGTTCTGAACCGTAACCGTCGGTGGTCGTGGTGAGAAGAGGAGTCCGTTATCATCTTTACACATATATAGATTTTATTCTTTAAAGATCAGCGAGCACCAGAGTTCAAATTTAAGACTTTCAGGATCTGAAGGAGAAATGTATTAATATTATTTTCTTAATTCTTCATTATTAACTCTAAATCTCTACTTTATCCTGCTTCACATGAAACACATCCAGTTTAACTCCAGATACATGAGAAACACTTTATTATGTGTGTAACAAAATACTGAGACAAAGTCTGTTCACCTGTTAGTTTCTTCATACGTACACCGTCTGTATCAGCACATTAGTGTACTACATTAGTACATTAGTATATTAGACATTAACCCCAGCCTTCAGTCAAAGCCCTGAACATGAGTGTGGTTAACAGAGTAGACGGGTTCTGCCTGGATGAGACACTGAGAGGCTCGTGTGGTGAGTCTGAGGTTCTGATTGGTCGGTAGAACAGGAAGTCCACAGCTTCAGGCCATGGGCAGCTCATGAAAGGCTGCGTACTGTCCGGTCACGTGATGGTAGATCTGTACAAGAATAAATCAAGAAATAAACAACTCACGCATATGCAGAAAAGTAAGCTATGGAAACAGTGTGCGTGTGTGCGTGTGTGTGTGCGTGCGTGTGCGTGTGTGTGTGCGTTTGCGTGTGCGTGCGTGAAACCTCACCTGCCTCTCGATGTCAGCGAGCAGGCTGCTGGCTCCGAGGCGGAACAGGAGAGGAGAGAGCCAGTCGTTGCCCAGCTCCTCTTTGATCAGACTGAGCCACACCAGAGACTCCTGAGCCGTCCGGATCCCCCCCGCTGGCTTAAAGCCCACCTGAGGGACGGACACACACACACAGACACAGACACACACACACACACACACACAGACAGACACACACACACGCACACACGCACACACACAGCTCTGTCAACAGGACATCACTTCACCTGCAGCGTGGTTACACTCTGAACGTTAAGGCTGTATCCTATAAGAGTTTAACTGCTAAAACATTCTGGTGACTATTGTTAAAGTCTGATTAAATAGTTTCCTCTCCTGTTTATGACTCAATGACAGAATCATCTTTTCAACTTCTTTAAATTTTTTTTTATCTGTGAAACATGAAAAAAAATTAAAAGTTGTCAGGTGATTTTTTTTTTTTTTTCTTGAAGAAATGCAAAAACTAAATTGTGAAGAATCTGTCGATACATATTATCATATTATATATTATATTATGGTACAGGGGTAATGATTCAATATATTGTGACATATTGCTGTACTGTAAGCAATTAATTTAAAATGTAATTTTAGGAAAGCTGTCATAGTATAAAGAACACACCAGAAACACATCATTTTAGACTTCAGATTTGTACTGTATGATAATCACGGCATGTGATTATCATACAGTGGACGTGTCTGTAAAGGGGAGACCGGCGGGTTCTGTTCTGGTCAGAGGGATCATGAGAGATCTGGTTCTGCAGGTTTCTCTGAGCCTTGCTCATCAGGAGTTATTACCTGTGATCACTGGAGACTCATTCTAATACCAGGTGTGAACAGACGTCCTTAAAACTGTCCACGATCACTGAGGACGCATCTTACTACCGGGTCTGAACGGGGCCTGAGTCATGAGTTAATCCTTCAAAGTGACCTTTAACATAAATCAAACATCAAAGTAATTTGTATATTTTTGTTCACAAATTTATAATTTATTCAAAACATTTTTTATTTTAAAAAGTAATTTATTGGTTTGTTTTTATTTCTGATTTGCATTGTGTTCTGGTCAGAGGGATGATAAGAGATCTGGTTCTGCAGGTTTCTCTCTCTCCTTGCTCATCACCTGTGATCCCCCTCAGCTGCCGATAATCAGCCTGGCTGGGAGGCTATATCAGCAGGTTGGCTGCTCAGTTGGTTGTGTGTCTGCAGAGGGTCAACACCTTCAGTTGGCTCTCTGGGGTTATGTTGGGTTGGGTGTTTTGATTTTGATTGTGCACATCTTTAGCCAGCCTCTACTTCTCTTTTGTGTCCCCCCCTCCTAGTAACGGGCTGCACACCTTACAGGATCATCAAATCAATCTGATGATTGACATGGTTGTATGTTTAAACCAGGTTAAATAAGAGTGTGTCCATCAGCCAGCTAATTATGTTGGCTAACGTTAAATAAAAATGATTTACTGACATAAAATGCAGGCTACTAAAAAACTCTTTGGCTGCTGGTCTGAAGTATCGTTGACTAGTTCTGTCACTGCATTCTTCCACCTTCTGCCATGATGGATGTGTGTAACAGCTTCCCACTGTCTAGTCTGCAGAGGGTTTATTGTATTAATGAAACAATAACATAAATGAGAACTATTATAATTATAATTCTAGCTGGTTGCTGAATGGAGCTAATAAATGAGACGACCTGCATGCAGCTGATCTGTAGCGGAGCTTCTCCTCATCCACCAGCTCCAGAATAAGGCAGGAGGAAGTACTGTACCTTGTGGCCCGTACACAGGAAGTAGGCCCGGATGGCCCTCACCATCACTATGGCAACAGGGTAGGTGGCGTTGACGGACTCCTTTCCCGTGGACGTCTTGATGAAGTCCGAACCTGTCGGGATGAAACAGGTGACATGTAGTCATACGTTTATCTATATGTATGTTTCCAGAGTCCCGCCGCTACAAGAGAGACTGAAGAGGAGATGAAGCTGCTGGAGCTGCTGAAGCTGCGGACGCAGCGCGGTGCAGAGCTCGGAGACGGACGGGGCATTACTCTGACGGTCTGGAACATATGCTGCGGCTGATGACGGCTAACGCGGGGCAGCTGCACGCTCATCAATAAAAGCCTTCATTTCTCCTTCCCTTCCTTCACAGCCAATTATGTTTTATCAGCTTTCCTGATAAAAATAGAAGATGAAATGACACTCTTTAATAGATTACCCACAAACTGCAGGCTGCAGGAAAGACAGGAAAAGAGCCATCCCTTCTGCCTCCCTGGTGGATAATGACTGTTCATTACTGAACAGAACAAGATGAACATTTTCCAGTTCATTAAAGACATGTTCCATGTATTCTTCCAGTCAGGTCTTTCTCTCAGCCTCTCTCCCCTCTTCCTCAAACTGGCATAATCCTTAAGATTCGTTCTGGGGAGTCTTAATTACCAGATAATGGATAACGGTTATTAAATGCGGGTGGCGGTAATGAAGCTCTATTCATTTGCGTGGGCAGGGGGATACTGGCGGGGAACAGCAGAGTAAAATAGCCTGCATCAGAGATTAATAGGTGAAATTATCATTCAATTTCAGGAATCTCATACGCAATTCATAGGAACAAGAGGAGATTAAGGAGCGAGGGTGGCGACAAAAGCAATGCATTTTAATAATGATCTCTATCAGAGCCCCTGACAATTTGGTTCTGTAATCGGCTTATTATGTGATGGCTAGTTAAGCTAGTGTGTGTGTGTGTGTGTGTGTGTGTGTGTGCATGAGAGAGGGAGGGCTCCACTCATCAGGTTCGCAATAGGCAAAAGAAAAAGCTAAGCAGCAGCGCCACAAGCCGGATGACCGCTGGAATTACACCAGGCCTTCACCTCTTCAAACCTCTCTGGTGATACATGGACATCAGACCGATGTCGGACTTCAGTTAACAGCTGAAACATGTGCACGTTGGCCTGCGAGCCCTTCTATCACAGCGGTCTGATCCAGCGGTACTGTACGAGCAGAGCCGGCGGTAACGAGGCTGAGACGGTGGAGCTAATGAAATCCAGCGAGCTGTGTGGGTCGTCCCTCTACGAGCCCTCTCAGACGCTGATATCATCACTTTAACACAAGTTGATTTGTGACATCTCAGTTCACCACAGAGATCCATCAGCCTGCAGACAAACTCCTATTTACCTCCAGCTGCTGACTGAGGAGGAACACTCAGAAACACACAGTCTCACTCTGTGTCTACACGGGAGAGGCGTACACGTAGCGCGAGCAGCAGCTGCAGCTTACAGCCTGCATCAGAGACAGTATCAAGTGTAGGTCACCTGTGTTTTGAGACTTTGGTGTATTAGAGGGTTAGTTTAGATTCACCAAAGTCACACAATAACACTAACTAACTAACCGATCGCTGCAGCAGTAGATCAGCAACTCCTGCGTTCAGAGAGGTAGAATGACGTGTTTTTATCAATGGAGTCTGGTGGCTCTGAAGAGAGCAGAGATAACGGCTTCAGTTCCCTGTCTCAAAGCTTTCTGACGGCAAAGTATAAATAATTAGGTGTCTAAAATGCGTCTTGCAAAGCATAGCTGAAAATGCAGAAATGTGAAATGACTTGCCTAAAAATGTTAAAGCTCAAATGCATTGCACTGCTGAAAACCCTAGAAGATGACATGTACAACTGGCAGAGGTGGAAGCTGAACTGCATTAGCTAAAGAAGCTAAGAGCTGAAATACATTAAGCTAGAAAAGCTGGAAGCTAAACTGTAATACTGTCAAAAGTGGTACATTTTAATTTTCCTGAATAGGTGGAAAGAAGAAATGCTTTGTGTGTATATCAGACAGATGAACTGCATTGCTAAACACAAAGACCACAGCAGTACATTGCTTGCCTCCCGTGCTGGAACTCCTGTCTGTTTCTCCAAACTCCATCTACTGTAGGTCATACACTGACTATGTCCATAAACATAACAAGCCTAAACATGATTATTTATTATGATTACATATTATTATGCCTGACGTATGAAGGCAACATCAGATGTGTTCTATCATTCAACAGGAGCTACTGCTGCTGTTAAAGCTCGGCAGTGTGGACCGGGGTAAACTGCTGCAGAGGTCTGGAGGTTGGTGCTGCCGGTTTACTGACGTTAAACTAGAGGTTCTTCAGGAAAGCCCACTTTACCTTCTGACTTTACTTTCTGAATATTTCAAACTGAACTATTAGAGAACATTCAGCATGTACGGTTTCATTTAAAGACTTGAACCTAGATCAATAAGTTGAGTCATTTAAAGACTTGTCCAGGACTGGCAGACCCCCTGCTGTTAGACAGAGGTTCGGTCACAGAAGGTGTTCTCCAGCTGCCGTTCAGGTTCCAGCCTGACTCTTCCTACACCGTGGAAACATGTTTGTATTGTTGGTGTAATGTACCGATGCAGCTAAATCTCTCCATCCTCTACTCACCAAAGAAAAAGTCTATCTGTATTTAACACGCAGTCCAAACTGTGACTGTGAGCGACACTGAACCATGTCAGAGCAGGTTGTTGTGTCACGGTGAGACGGTGGTGAGACGTACCAGCCATCATGGCGACCAGACTGGCCTTGTAGACGTTGGTGAAGGTGCCCAGCTCTCCGATAGCCAGGATGCTCTTCATGTGGGCGTCTCCACAGGCCTCCCTGAACTGACGGATCTCATCATACATGGCTGTAGAGGGAGAAAGGACACACTCAATCCATGATCCATGATCACATCCCATCCCATCAGTGTGTCCTCAGCTTTACCTTCCCACTGTCCCGTGATGGCGAGCGTCCTGTTGATGACGATGTCGATCTCCGTGGCGCCGTCAGCCACGGCCAAGCGGACTTCCTGCAGGCGTGTCTCCAGCGGCGTCTGCCCTGCTGGGAAACCAGTGGCCACTGGGAGGGAGACGAGGGAGACGAGGGAGACGAGGGACAACACAAGTCTGATTCAGTTTCTATACTGGAGGTACACGACACACTCTGGTTACTGCATCAGGTGACTTACCGGAGGCAACAGGGAGGCTGGAGTTGGCTGCTTTTAGTGATTTGACGGCATCAGCCACGCGGGATGGATACACACACACTGCTGCTGTAGTCACTCCTGATACACAACACAACACATCACATCACAGGAAGCAGAGCAGAGAAGAGACGTGGTGATGAGCTGGTCTGTGTCGCCCTCTGCAGGTTGAATCAGCTCTGAACAGACGATGTGAAGCTGCTGAACCGGCTCCAGAGCTCCAGAGCTGCTGGTGAATGTTTACTGTTCACCTTCACCGGCTCGTCCAAATAGGTTTGATTAACCCCTTAACCACCACACCCTGTCTGACTGCTGGTGTTTGTGAGTCAGCGTGTTCCCCGAGCTCTTAATGTTATTATTACTGATCGATATGATGATGACAAAACTATGAAAATAAGACTCAAATAAACCTGGATTATATCTTTATGTCAAACAATGAATCAGTTAGTCAATCAAAAGAGGATTAAATAGCAACCATTCTGATAACTGATCAATTATCAAAAATCCTTTCTCAAGCAAAAACAACTGTATGCTTTTCTCTGTTTGATATACTATATCTTTGGCTTTTAAATTGTTAAAATAAGCCATTTAAAGATGTCTAGTTTTGTCTCGGGGGTTCTGGGATCAGCAGTTCTGACTATTTTCTGACATCTCATAGACTGAAGAATGAACTGATTCATCAAGATAATAATGAGTGATGATTGTTATAATGTGTTAAACATTTGATTTGTTCTTTAATTCTCCCTGTAGTTTTATTATAATAGTTTTATTTATAATAGTTACAGAACAGAATGCAGCTGTGGTTTATGGAGTATTTGTGCAGAGGTGTCTGTGAAAGAGTTGTCTGAATTGGTGAAGCTGTGAGGAAGGATGAATGCCTGGAGGAAGCCTCGACAGACAGGAACACTGAGACTTTAAATGCTTTATGTTGAAACGTTGCTGCACCGTGTGAACAACTAGAACTAGAACTGTGCTCCAGACCTCAGAACTTGCATTCCAAGTCATGTTTAACCAGTAAATATTTCATAATCAGCATTCTTAATTCATTAAATACAACCTCCTAACACCTCACAGCGGTCGTATCAGTACGTTTACAGTAGCTGCAGTGACTGAACCTGCTCTTCATGTGTACAGTAGTGTTCTGGTAGCAGACCTTTGTCGTGCATATCCATCGTCTTGAGCAGGTCGTATCGGACCGGCTGGATGGCTTTCAGACACAGCCGATGGACGTTGGACGGCGTATCGTCTCCAGCGAGAGTCGTCAGGTCGATGCAGGTGACGGCCTTCAGCAGCCAGGCGGCCTGCAGGACAAACACACCCACGTCACGGCAAATAGTCTAGTCTCCGTCTTCAGAGCTCGATGTCACCGCTGACAGAAGCTTGGTCAAATGAACAGTGAGGGTTATACTGTGACATCTGTTGTCTCATATCTATGAAGAGAAGAGTTTCTTAACTGATGTCCAGAACGTTTATTATACAACAATACTGCAGTATAAGATGACATGTACTGGGTTAGAAGATGTAATACTATACAACCCATACTGTTGTTATGTGACCACATTTGCACGGTGAGTAGAGGGACATTAACCTGCATATGCAGACAGGTACATACAGGTAGAGACAGGTAGAGACAGGTAGAGACAGGTAGAGACAGGTAGAGACAGGTAGAGACAGGTAGAGACAGGTAGAGACATATTCATGTGTCATGTTTATGTAATTATCTTTTAAAGTAGTATTGTGCTGTTTGGTCACCATGCCTCAGGATATGTCCAGTGTTACACAGACTGAAAGGAGAGGATATGTCCAGTGTATCACAGACTGAAAGGAGAGGATATGTCCAGTGTATCACAGACTGAAAGGAGAGGATATGTCCAGTGTATCACAGACTGAAAGGAGAGGATATGTCCAGTGTTACACAGACTGAAAGGAGAGGATATGTCCAGTGTTACACAGACTGAAAGGAGAGGATATGTCCAGTGTTACACAGACTGAAAGGAGAGGATATGTCCAGTGTATCACAGACTGAAAGGAGAGGATATGTCCAGAGTAACACAGACTGAAAGGAGAGGATATGTCCAGTGATACACAGACTGAAAGGAGAGGATATGTCCAGTGTAACACAGACTGAAAGGAGAGGATATGTCCAGTGTTACACAGACTGAAAGGAGAGGATATGTCCAGAGTAACACAGACTGAAAGGAGAGGATATGTCCAGCGTTACACAGACTGAAAGGAGAGGATATGTCCAGTGTTACACAGACTGAAAGGAGAGGATATGTCCAGTGATACACAGACTGAAAGGAGAGGATATGTCCAGCGTTACACAGACTGAAAGGAGAGGATATGTCCAGTGTTACACAGACTGAAAGGAGAGGATATGTCCAGTGATACACAGACTGAAAGGAGAGGATATGTCCAGTGTAACACAGACTTAAAGGAGAGGATATGTCCAGCGTTACACAGACTGAAAGGAGAGGATATGTCCAGAGTAACACAGACTGAAAGGAGAGGATATGTCCAGTGATACACAGACTGAAAGGAGAGGATATGTCCAGTGTATCACAGACTGAAAGGAGAGGATATGTCCAGTGTATCACAGACTGAAAGGAGAGGATATGTCCAGTGTATCACAGACTGAAAGGAGAGGATATGTCCAGTGTATCACAGACTGAAAGGAGAGGATATGTCCAGTGTAACACAGAATGAAAGGAGAGGATATGTCCAGAGTAACACAGACTGAAAGGAGAGGATATGTCCAGCGTTACACAGACTGAAAGGAGAGGATATGTCCAGTGTAACACAGACTGAAAGGAGAGGATATGTCCAGTGTAACACAGACTGAAAGGAGAGGATATGTCCAGTGTATCACAGACTGAAAGGAGAGGATATGTCCAGTGTAACACAGAATGAAAGGAGAGGATATGTCCAGCGTTACACAGACTGAAAGGAGAGGATATGTCCAGTGTAACACAGACTGAAAGGAGAGGATATGTCCAGTGTATCACAGACTGAAAGGAGAGGATATGTCCAGTGTATCACAGACTGAAAGGAGAGGATATGTCCAGTGTAACACAGAATGAAAGGAGAGGATATGTCCAGTGTAACACAGACTGAAAGGAGAGGATATGTCCAGCGTTACACAGACTGAAAGGAGAGGATATGTCCAGAGTAACACAGACTGAAAGGAGAGGATATGTCCAGAGTAACACAGACTGAAAGGAGAGGATATGTCCAGCGTTACACAGACTGAAAGGAGAGGATATGTCCAGTGTTACACAGACTGAAAGGAGAGGATATGTCCAGCGTTACACAGACTGAAAGGAGAGGATATGTCCAGAGTAACACAGACTGAAAGGAGAGGATATGTCCAGAGTAACACAGACTGAAAGGAGAGGATATGTCCAGTGTTACACAGACTGAAAGGAGAGGATATGTCCAGTGTAACACAGACTGAAAGGAGAGGATATGTCCAGTGTAACACAGACTGAAAGGAGAGGATATGTCCAGCGTTACACAGACTGAAAGGAGAGGATATGTCCAGTGTAACACAGACTGAAAGGAGAGGATATGTCCAGCGTTACACAGACTGAAAGGAGAGGATATGTCCAGTGTAACACAGACTGAAAGGAGAGGATATGTCCAGTGTAACACAGACTGAAAGGAGAGGATATGTCCAGTGTATCACAGACTGAAAGGAGAGGATATGTCCAGTGTAACACAGAATGAAAGGAGAGGATATGTCCAGTGTAACACAGACTGAAAGGAGAGGATATGTCCAGCGTTACACAGACTGAAAGGAGAGGATATGTCCAGTGTAACACAGACTGAAAGGAGAGGATATGTCCAGTGTAACACAGACTGAAAGGAGAGGATATGTCCAGAGTAACACAGACTGAAAGGAGAGGATATGTCCAGAGTAACACAGACTGAAAGGAGAGGTCTACCTGCCACTGTTTCTTGGGTGTCTTCTGTCCTTGGATGTGCTGAGCTCTCTTTAGGACGGCATGTGTATTCACTCTCACTTTGGAGACCCACTCCAGGTCTGTAGAGGGGAAAAACACATTATTTATAAATCTAAAAAACTATATATATATATGTAGCACAAATATACAACGTCCACACGGAGTAAATAAGAGCTTTGGAGTAGTTGGAGGTTGTATTTGAGCTCCCTGCTTCCAGTCTTTATGCTAAGCTAAACATGTTCCCGACCCGTCGTTCTACCAGACACACAAACACTCAGATGAGACTGATGTTCTCATGTGACTCTGGGAGAGTGAAAGGTAAACAGGAGGATTTTCCAAAGGCTGACACAACTCTGGAACACATCAGGCACAACGAAGTACAAAATATTCATGTGCATATAAACTAGGATGTGGACAGTGTTTCTGGCAGCTGTCATGTGGCGTACTGCAGAGAAGGACTGATATGTACACTTTCACATCCAGCATCCAGCTATCTGTGTCAACTAGAAACAGGCCAAGTCTTTGACAGAGAGAGTAAAGACAAAGGTGCTGAAACTAAAAGAGTGTGCAGACTCAGAGAGTATCTTTACAGAAGTGACACAGACAGAACTAGTCAGCTGAGCAGAGAGAGCTGGTCTGTCATGAGTTCTCAATTACACCGTCACCGTCTGACCGTAGCTACAGCAGCCGCATCCCATAATACCCACCAGTATGTGAATGTATGCGACAGTAAAAACACGCTAGATATCATTGTAACTTTCACCCAACAGTGACAGTGTTTCTAGAGATAGTCTGCATGTTACAGTCTGCACGTTACAGTCTGCACGATACAGTCTGTAATATGCAGACTGTAACATACAGACTGTAACGTGCAGACTGTAACGTGCAGACTGTAACGTACAGACTAACATACAGACTGTAACGTACAGACTGTAACATACAGACTGTAACATACAGACTGTAACGTGCAGACTGTAACGTGCAGACTGTAACATACAGACTGTAACATACAGACTGTAACATACAGACTGTAACATACAGACTGTAACATACAGACTGTAACGTACAGACTGTAACATGCAGACTGTAACATACAGACTGTAACGTACACTGTAACGTGCAGACTGTAACGTGCAGACTGTAACATACAGACTAACATACAGACTGTAACATGCAGACTGTAACGTGCAGACTGTAACGTGCAGACTGTAACATACAGACTGTAACGTACACTGTAACGTGCAGACTGTAACGTGCAGACTGTAACATACAGACTAACATACAGACTGTAACATGCAGACTGTAACGTGCAGACTGTAACATACAGACTGTAACGTGCAGACTGTAACATACAGACTGTATTAGTTATAGTTACAGTGTGTTATAGTTACAGTGTGTTATAGTTACAGTGTGTTATAGTTACAGTGTGTTATAGTTAGTGTGTTATAGTTACAGTGTGTTTTAGTTACAGTGTGTATTAGTTACAGTGTGTTTTAGTTACAGTGTGTTTTAGTTACAGTGTGTTATAGTTACAGTGTGCATTAGTTACAGTGTGTTATAGTTACAGTGTGCATTAGTTACAGTGTGCATTAGTTACAGTGTGTTATAGTTACAGTGTGTTATAGTTACAGTGTGTTATAGTTACAGTGTGTTATAGTTACAGTATGCATTAGTTACAGTGTGCATTAGTTACAGTGTGCATTAGTTACAGTGTGTTATAGTTACAGTGTGTTATAGTTACAGTGTGTTATAGTTACAGTGTGTTATAGTTACAGTGTGTTATAGTTACAGTATGCATTAGTTACAGTGTGTTATAGTTACAGTGTGTTATAGTTACAGTATGCATTAGTTACAGTGTGTTATAGTTACAGTATGCATTAGTTACAGTGTGTATTAGTTACAGTGTGCATTAGTTACAGTGTGTTATAGTTACAGTGTGTATTAGTTACAGTGTGCATTAGTTACAGTGTGTTATAGTTACAGTGTGTTATAGTTACAGTGTGTTATAGTTACAGTGTGTTATAGTTACAGTGTGTTATAGTTACAGTGTTATAGTTACAGTGTGCATTAGTTACAGTGTGTTATAGTTACAGTGTGTTATAGTTACAGTGTGTTATAGTTACAGTGTGTTATAGTTACAGTGTGTTATAGTTACAGTGTGTTATAGTTACAGTATGCATTAGTTACAGTGTGCATTAGTTACAGTGTGTTATAGTTACAGTGTGTTATAGTTACAGTGTGTTATAGTTAGTGTGTTATAGTTACAGTGTGTTATAGTTACAGTATGCATTAGTTACAGTGTATTATAGTTACAGTATGCATTAGTTACAGTGTGCATTAGTTACAGTGTGTTATAGTTACAGTGTGTTATAGTTACAGTATGCATTAGTTACAGTGTGTTATAGTTACAGTATGCATTAGTTACAGTGTGTTATAGTTACAGTGTGTTATAGTTACAGTGTGTTATAGTTACAGTGTGTTATAGTTACAGTGTGTTATAGTTACAGTATGCATTAGTTACAGTGTGTTATAGTTACAGTATGCATTAGTTACAGTGTGTATTAGTTACAGTGTGCATTAGTTACAGTGTGTTATAGTTACAGTGTGTATTAGTTACAGTGTGCATTAGTTACAGTGTGTTATAGTTACAGTGTGTTATAGTTACAGTGTGTTATAGTTACAGTGTGTTATAGTTACAGTATGCATTAGTTACAGTGTGCATTAGTTACAGTGTGTTATAGTTACAGTGTGTTATAGTTACAGTGTGTTATAGTTAGTGTGTTATAGTTACAGTGTGTTATAGTTACAGTATGCATTAGTTACAGTGTATTATAGTTACAGTATGCATTAGTTACAGTGTGCATTAGTTACAGTGTGTTATAGTTACAGTGTGTTATAGTTACAGTATGCATTAGTTACAGTGTGTTATAGTTACAGTATGCATTAGTTACAGTGTGCATTAGTTACAGTGTGTTATAGTTACAGTGTGTATTAGTTACAGTGTGCATTAGTTACAGTGTGTATTAGTTACAGTGTGTTATAGTTACAGTGTGTTATAGTTACAGTATGCATTAGTTACAGTGTGCATTAGTTACAGTGTGTTATAGTTACAGTGTGTTATAGTTACAGTGTGTTATAGTTACAGTGTGTTATAGTTACAGTATGCATTAGTTACAGTGTGCATTAGTTACAGTGTGCATTAGTTACAGTGTGTTATAGTTAGTGTGTTATAGTTACAGTGTGTTATAGTTACAGTGTGTTATAGTTACAGTGTGTTATAGTTACAGTGTGTTATAGTTACAGTGTGTTATAGTTACAGTATGCATTAGTTACAGTGTATTATAGTTACAGTATGCATTAGTTACAGTGTGCATTAGTTACAGTGTGTTATAGTTACAGTGTGTTATAGTTACAGTGTGTTATAGTTACAGTGTGTTATAGTTACAGTATGCATTAGTTACAGTGTGCATTAGTTACAGTGTGCATTAGTTACAGTGTGTTATAGTTACAGTGTGTTATAGTTACAGTGTGTTATAGTTACAGTGTGTTATAGTTACAGTGTGTTATAGTTACAGTGTGCATTAGTTACAGTGTGCATTAGTTACAGTGTGTTATAGTTACAGTGTGTTATAGTTACAGTGTGTTTTAGTTACAGTGTGTTATAGTTACAGTATGCATTAGTTACAGTGTGCATTAGTTACAGTGTGCATTAGTTACAGTATGCATTAGTTACAGTATGCATTAGTTACAGTGTGTTATAGTTACAGTGTGTTATAGTTACAGTGTGTTATAGTTACAGTGTGTTATAGTTACAGTGTGTATTAGTTACAGTGTGTATTAGTTACAGTGTGTTATAGTTACAGTGTGTTATAGTTACAGTGTGTTATAGTTACAGTGTGTTATAGTTACAGTATGCATTAGTTACAGTGTGTTATAGTTACAGTGTGTTATAGTTACAGTGTGTTATAGTTACAGTGTGTTTTAGTTACAGTGTGTTATAGTTACAGTATGCATTAGTTACAGTATGCATTAGTTACAGTGTGTTATAGTTACAGTGTGTATTAGTTACAGTGTGTATTAGTTACAGTGTGTTATAGTTACAGTGTGTTATAGTTACAGTGTGTTATAGTTACAGTGTGTTTTAGTTAGTGTGTATTAGTTACAGTGTGTTATAGTTACAGTGTGTTATAGTTACAGTATGCATTAGTTACAGTGTGTTATAGTTACAGTGTGTTATAGTTACAGTATGCATTAGTTACAGTGTGTTATAGTTACAGTATGCATTAGTTACAGTGTGCATTAGTTACAGTGTGTTTTAGTTACAGTGTGTTATAGTTACAGTGTGTTATAGTTACAGTATGCATTAGTTACAGTGTGTTATAGTTACAGTATGCATTAGTTACAGTATGCATTAGTTACAGTGTGTTTTAGTTACAGTGTGTTATAGTTACAGTGTGTTATAGTTACAGTATGCATTAGTTACAGTATGCATTAGTTACAGTGTGTTATAGTTACAGTGTGTTATAGTTACAGTATGCATTAGTTACAGTGTGTTATAGTTACAGTGTGTTATAGTTACAGTATGCATTAGTTACAGTATGCATTAGTTACAGTGTGTTATAGTTACAGTGTGTTATAGTTACAGTGTGTTATAGTTACAGTATGCATTAGTTACAGTATGCATTAGTTACAGTGTGCATTAGTTACAGTGTGTTATAGTTACAGTGTGTTATAGTTACAGTGTGTTATAGTTACAGTATGCATTAGTTACAGTATGCATTAGTTACAGTGTGCATTAGTTACAGTGTGTTATAGTTACAGTGTGTTATAGTTACAGTGTGTTATAGTTACAGTGTGCATTAGTTACAGTATGCATTAGTTACAGTGTGTTATAGTTACAGTGTGTTATAGTTACAGTGTGTTATAGTTACAGTGTGTTATAGTTACAGTGTGTTATAGTTACAGTATGCATTAGTTACAGTGTGCATTAGTTACAGTATGCATTAGTTACAGTGTGCATTAGTTACAGTGTGTTATAGTTACAGTGTGTTATAGTTACAGTGTGTTATAGTTACAGTGTGCATTAGTTACAGTATGCATTAGTTACAGTATGCATTAGTTACAGTGTGTTATAGTTACAGTGTGTTATAGTTACAGTGTGTTATAGTTACAGTGTGTTATAGTTACAGTGTGTTATAGTTACAGTATGCATTAGTTACAGTATGCATTAGTTACAGTATGCATTAGTTACAGTATGCATTAGTTACAGTGTGTTATAGTTACAGTGTGTTATAGTTACAGTGTGTTATAGTTACAGTGTGTTATAGTTACAGTATGCATTAGTTACAGTGTGCATTAGTTACAGTATGCATTAGTTACAGTGTGCATTAGTTACAGTATGCATTAGTTCTAGGTTAACCTGTGGATGTTCAGCAGGTCATTAACCTACAGTGTTACTCATTAAACTGTCAGCAGTTCTCTGCAGCTGTCAGAGCAACATGTGTTACACAACTCACATTACTACTCTGTTACAGTCAAGATTAAAGTAGCTTTAACTTTACAGTTAACATAAAGAGACTCACCCAGCTTCATCCCAGGGTTCCTGGCAGACATGATGAACTACACACTTTATTATCTGTAGTATTCACTAGTTGTTCTCCTGTAGATCCAGACACCGTTAACCAGAGAGCTGTCAGCACACTGCTTCCTCTTCCTGCTCCTCACAGCAGGAAGAGGAATCCCTCCACAGTAAGAGAGCGCTGCGTGTTCAGGAAGAGGAATCCCTCCACAGTAAGAGAGAGCTGCATGTTCAGGAAGAGGAATCCCTCCACAGTAAGAGAGAGCTGCATGTTCAGGAAGAGGAATCCCTCCACAGTAAGAGAGAGCTGCATGTTCAGGAAGAGGAATCCCTCCACAGTAAGAGAGAGCTGTGTGTTCAGGAAGAGGAATCCCTCCACAGTAAAAGAGAGCTGTGTGTGTTCAGGAAGAGGAATCCCTCCACAATAAAAGCAGTCAAACACAACCAATAATTAAATTGATTATTATTCCAGCAAAATATTATATACATAACATGATATGGCTTTAAATAATACCCTCCTTTTTATTTTTAAAGACACTGATTTTAAATCATATTTAATCATGATTGATAACTTAAAACTCAAAAATTCTAAATTGTTTAGACATTTTAAATGTATTCCAGTTGTTTAACAGACCCTGGATGTTTGTTTGTTTTTTGATTTTGTTTTTATTCATCTTTTCCTTTCCTTACAGTTTATTCGTTGTATAATTAATAATTTATTTTTATATTATTTTTATATTGTAAAATATTTTTATGTGAATATTGTATTGTAAAAAAAAAAAAAAAAAAAAAGGCACAGCCAGAACAGAGCTGTTGAGTTTCCTGTGCCGTTAACACTCTTCCAGGATGTTCTCATGTCCAAATAATACAAATAGGCCTAAATATAAATAGGTGTCGTAATGTCTTGCATTTTAACAGAACGCCATTAAAGGGGAACTACGTCCATTTTCAAAATTCATACGTGTCATACCGTCTACGACAGTCCAAAAAAGATTATTAAACATGAACAACTCTCTCCAGAATCCAACAACTAGAGCGCTAAAACTCAAACTGGTGACGTCATCAGGTATAAAGAGTGGAGCCGCTCTATAGAGAATGAATGGGGAGAGATTTTCTAGATGACACTGAGAGTATATGGGAACATTTTGTGTTTCCCAGCTGACAACACTACAATAGAATAAAGCTCATCTGAGTATAAAAAAAGAAAACTAAATCAGTCTCCCATTCATCGTCTATGGAGCAGCTCCACTCTTTCTACCCGATGACATCACCAGTCTGAGACTTCCTTCTCTGGTTTCTGGCTTTGAGAGAGAGAGGAGCTCATGTTCACTAACATTGATTGAACTCTGTAAATAACATGTTGGAGCTCTCCATTGGGGCGGTGTTCCCCTTTAAAGCGCCACTATGTGCAGACAGGCTCTCGCCCTGCAAGCAGTTAGCGAGCCCGAGAGTTTTACATGCTTGAGTAATTGTTGCATACCAGACGTATATGCAGAGGCACATATAGGATCTGTGGCTGGGAGAGCCCAGGCCGGAGCCAAACGCTGCACCGTTACCATGGAGCTGCTGCATAATATTATGGAGACATACAGTATGTTAGTGAGGCCTTGTATTGTTATATAGGCCTCGTGAAAAAAACCCTCAATAGGAGATTCATGTTGAGCTCAGGAGTGGAGGTGTGACTCTCAGAAACTACTTGTTAGTGTGTGTGTGTGTGGTCCAACACTTTAACATTTAACAAGCCAGTACACTGCAAGTATACTGCAAGTCTACGCCTTACACACCAAGAGTAAACATCTATGAGTGGTCTTAAAGGTAATTCAGCCAGACGAGAGGCGAGAATCAAAGCTGGGAAACTAAGATTTCCATTAACTTCCTTTAGATAACCTTTAAAAACTACGGTAGCTATCTCTTTTATAATACAGCCGTGACACGAGGCGCTGGATATAACTTTGGTTTGTTTCAATTGCTATATTTTCATGCTTACTTCATGATGATCCTACTTCTTCTGCACTGAGGTAAACAAGAAGCCGTGCATGATGTCTCCTGAACTTCCACTAGATGTCAGTGCAGTTCTGGATTTTGGCAAAAGCTGCACGTTTCAATGAAAGGAGAACCCAAATCCTGTTTTTGTCTTTATGTACTCAAATCATGCTGTCAAACTTTGTTCAAACCTCTCAAAACCATATTTTAAATGTCAGTGGATATCATCACATTTCAATCAATCACTCAATCAATCAAACTTTATTTATATAGAACCTTTCAAACTAGTCAAATGCAATTCAAAATGCTGGACAGACGAGTGACAAACATATAGAGTGTTAAAAATGGATTTAGAGACTAATGCACCAGAACAACCAAGATAAAAGTTCACTGAATGAGAAAGCAATAAAATATGGGTATTTAAGAGAATAAAAGTTAAATAAAATAAAAGGGAAATGACAATAACAATAAAAATTAAATAAATAAAAATTATGAAATTACAAAAAATAAGCAGCTTGTATTAAAATAATAACATTTTAATAAAATAAAATAGAATAAAAGAGATAATAATGATCAGCAATAAAATGCTGATTGAATAAAATAGAGTAAAATAAACACTATAATAATAATGAGGATGATAAATAAAATAAGTATTACAAATTAAAAAAAAACATAAAATTATAAAACACTACATAAAGGCCAGACTATATAGTTGGGTTTTTAGTTTATGAAGAACCGGAGGATCAGGTGTGTTTCAGTGTGTCAGGCTGAATCAAGAGACACCGTCACTGTAAACTCCTTAAGAGGAAAGGTTCAGAATAGAAATCCTGGAAAACCTTGCAACCAGCATTGGGAATGAGTTCATCCTGATTCCTCGGCCTCTCTATGTCTTGTACATGAACAGTGATCACCCTGAGCCGAGTGGTGAACACCTCCGTCTGCCCGTCTCCTGGCTGAGCTGCATTCTCCACCTCTGGTGTCCCTCGTGTGTTTTGTCACGAGACACACGAGGTGGAATTCCCCTAAAACCAGATTCAGGTTACCGCTGTGGTTTTCCTGCCAACAGAAATCTTTCTCTGCCACCTTTTAAACATCTTCGAGGTGCATAGCGATCTCATTTTTCATGAATCCACAGAGGATGTGTTTTCCCTCCGGTCGAGTCTTGTTGACTCATCTTACTGTTCGGCTGCCAAAGAATGTGCAGATGCATCCCTGAATAGCAGCGTCTGTCTTTGATCCCTGCAGAAATGTGAATGGTGCACAGTTCTGCCACTTAGGAGTGGTTTTGAGCAGCAAGTGGAAAGGGAGGTTCCTCGCCGCTGTGGTTCAGTCAGCCTTCGGAGTCTGTGCTTCATTAAACTGAGATCATGCTCAAAGCCGAGGAGGGGGGGAGAGATGTGAAGCAGGGGGCAAACTAAGGCCCAGATGAATCACAGAAAGAGGAAGAGGAGAGGAGGATGTGGGGGGAATCGTTCCTCGATGACTGGGCTCTGGTGAAAGTGACAGGGCACTGACTCAGTGAGGGACAGAACCGAGTGGAAGTGAGTCAGTGGGCCGCTGTCTCTGAGCTGCATGCCATCCTCGGTCCATGCCCAGAGTCCACTCGCTGCTCCGGGACGGACAGACGCCCTTCTGCTGTAAATACAGTTACTCACCCAGAACCCCGTGTTAACTTCAGCACAACTGTCACAGTGTCTTTGTGGAGGCTCTCCTGTACTTTATCCCTTCAGGTTTACTGTAAATCTAAATATAAGAGTCCATTCTGTGAACAGATGTGAGCCGTCCCAGCCTGCTGGGAGAAGCTGAAGCTGACTGACGGGGTTTCAGCTGTTTGGGATGTGTTTTGTGCTGGTCTTAGTTGGACCCCCCAGATTCTTCTTGTGCCCCTCCAGACAAGAGCTCAGTCCTAGTTACACATCATAGATGTATAAAGAGAGCTGGATACAGCGTTGGAGGAAGTCCTTTAGTGGCGCATGAAGCAAAAAAGTTTGACTACTGAGTATAAAGTTGTCCAGATCTTGTGAGAGCAGGTGAACTGGTTACCTCCGCCTCCCAGCCCTCGCTCCAGCCTCGGCCTGGGTCTCATTCACATGAACGGAGCACATGAAATCATACCTCTGGATTCAGCTGTTAGTTCATTTTACAACTCTTAAGACCTAAAGATTTAAGTAAGGACTATTCAAGTACTCAAAAACGAATCATCCTCTGACTTACAGACGTCTCTTTCCCAATGTACGTCTGATGGCATCACGTGATGGACACGGATGTTGACAGTAACCCACCAGACTGAGAAGAGGTGACTGTTACTGTGATATTATTGAAAATCATAAACATTTATGGTGGGGGAAAATGTATACAATGAGAAACAAAAGTTCATGGTATATTAAGTCTGATGTTAAAACAAGTGACAGGGTTGCATGGTTCATTTATTCATTTAACTGCTCTGGTCATGAGAGATGTGGTTCTGCAGGTTTCTCTCTCTCCTTGCTCATCACCTGTGATCCCCTCAGCTGCTGATAATCAGCCTGGCTGGGAGGCTCTATATCAGCAGGTTGGCTGCTCAGTTGGTTGTGTGTCTGCAGAGGGTCAACACCTTCAGTTGGCTCTCTGGGTTTACGTTGGGTTGGGTGTTTTGTGGGGTTTTGATTTGGAGCGTGCACATCTTTAGCCAGCCTCTACTTCTCTATTGTGACATCTCATACTTCAGACACCACAAATCCTCCCCCACACACACACACACACACACACCTTGCTGCCACCCACACTGAGCGGAGAAAGGTTGGTATGGTCAGTTCTAGAAACCAGAGATGAGAGCGTCCACCCAGTTTCAGGGTGTGTAGCAGAGAAACAGGCAGGAGACTCTCTGATGACACCTGACTCACACCTTTAAACAGCCTCTCCCAGCAGTCCCACTGGATCCAGTTACTGCACCGGACAATGGTATACTGGCAGAACGCACGGCATCTCATTCATTCACTGATACTTTAATGCTCTACTGTTGAAGTCCATGTTCATTTGAAGTGCTTGCATCAATGCTCCGTCTTCATTCAGACTATTCAAATGAAAACTGTTGACAGTGAGGTCAAGTGAAAGCTGATGGTGCTTGCTGTTCGCCCCAGTAGGGCTGCCCAAGGGTGGGGCGTAACAAATGGGGGCTCGTCCGAGATATGATCCTGAGACCTCTCACACCCGAAGCAAGAATCATACCCCTTTTTTATTTACTGCCAATATAACACGTCAAACTTAGTTTATCGGTGTTCCCTAGTTCCTGGTGTATCTCCACGTTATTTAAGGTTGATGCATATTCTGCTTTATTACATTTAGTTGGTATTTTGACGCCCTCCTCCATCCTCCAGGCTCTAGATCGGTAAATCATTGGAAACAAACCTTTTGCTTTCAGACATCCTTTTTTCCACCATTTGTACTTCCTCCAGGAAGTCAGAATGCATAGATGGGTAGTCTGTGACTGATGACAGGAGATGAAGAAGGAAGCAGTTATATCCTCTCGCTGCTATAGGAAACTAATCAGTGCCCAGCAAACATTCACACTTTGAATAGATGTAACTAGTTCAGAACATATTCCAATAGCTTTCACTTCAATCTTAAACATGTCATAATGACTTATATACTCTATGTATGTATATATACGTGTAAATAAATAATATGTACTGATGTAATAATGGAACCTTAAGAAAAAAACATCGATCCACCAAACACACACTTCTGTGAGATGAGAGAGGCGTTCGGAATCAACAGCTTCTTGCTCTGTTGTCAAAAGTGTTGTTCCCATTACTCACTTAGACACAAAACCATAGGAAGATAAGGGGTTAAAAAATACAGGCGTTACTTAAATAATGAGGTAATAGTTGGAGAAGGACATACAGCAGTTTAAATGAAAACACTGCAGCTGTTTACTAAATGTGAATAATCTGCTGTTATTGGACATACCAGCATGTTAAAGAGCACTAGTTAGTGAGGATGTCAAAGAATTTACAATCAAACTTACAGCTCTGGCCTTGAGAGGATTTATGTTGGAGATAGCCTCAGTTTGAACTCCAGCGGCAGCAGCACTGATACGAGGATATGAAAAAAACATGTTTTATCACGACTGTGAAGGTGCTGAAGAATTCAAAATATACAGCCCATATCTGCCGGCTGCAATTACGTACAGCCATAAAACATTCCAGTCAATAGTTTGTCAGTTGTGAATGTGGAGAATGAGAGGAGGAGAGAGAAGCCAGGGGGAGTGAGTGTCTGCCTGCCTCTTCTCTCTGGACACGTCCGGAAGTAGCACTTCCTGACACCAGAAGTGGGATATTTAGGTTATTTACTCAAGAGGTCTGGGGAAGTGCCTGTCTGGAGTATGTATATATGCTGTGTGTGTGTTAGGGGTGGTGGTGGTTTGTTTATGGTGGGGTGCCACTGCAGATCCTTCTCCGTGTTCTGTCCGTCTGTTAGAATCCGTGACGGCTCTCACGGTCAGAGTTAGACTTTCTCTTTCTAACATTGTTCCTGTCCTCAAGAAGCCAGACGGCCTCAACTTGCTGCTAGAACCTGTTAGCACTGATGAGATCCTACTGCAGTTTTAACACCATAATGTGTTCTCAGTACTCCACTATACTATTACAGTGTGTTCCAATCCGCGTACTTCTGTACTTACACTTACTACTTTGAGTGCATAAGTGCGTTCACACTGGGAAGTACGGCAAAATGCAGTGCACTCAAAGTACCCGGATGTTGTACTCAAAACGGTCAGATCGTTGAGTGTGGAACACTGGACACTTTCCACACTCAACTGTCGCCATCGTAGCGGAAGGGGCGGAGCCACGACCACTATTCAAACATACGTAGATAACAGAATAAAACAATACGTAAACATACCGGTGCATTTTCAGCCAACAGAGGTCTACTGGAATCCATGCCTCCACGGGTCAGACCTTCAGAGGTCTACTGGAATCCATGCCTCCACGGGTCAGACCTTCAGAGGTCTACTGGAATCCATGCCTCCACGGGCCAGACCTTCAGAGGTCTACTGGAATCCATGCCTCCACGGGTCAGACCTTCAGAGGTCTAGAGGAGTCCATGCCTCCACGGGTCAGGAGGGGGACCTACTGAAGATGAGGCAGCTGGTCATCATGTTCTGGCTGATCTGTGTATGTGTGAGTGTTAGTACCACGTCAGATTTCTGATGTGCATTGAGACTCTTCACTGAGGTATAAATGAACCTTCATCGTGCTCGTATGAAGCTGAGTAGAAAACTTAAGAGGAGGGTGAGGAGTGTTAAACTGCTCCACATCACAACACCTCTTCCTCCTCCTCCTCCTCCTCCTGCTCCTCCTCCTCCTCCTCCTCCTCCTGCTCCTCCTCCTCCTCCTCCTCCTCCTGCTCCTCCTCCTCCTCCTCCTCCTCCTCCTCTTCTTCGTGGGTCAATCTGGAGGAATTAGCAGAAGGCTTTCTGACGGGCTCTGGCACTAACAACGGGAGGTTTGGGCGGACGCTGAGTGACGGAGCCCGTCGGGGAACAGCGAGTCGGCCAGCTTTGATGTGAGAGAGAGGAGCCCCCTTTTTCACAGAACTCCCAGTGAGGTCGGAGGTCGGGGTCTCCGAGGTGGTCATGGACTCCGAGGATGGGAGGAGGGAGATGTTACGGAGAGGAGGGGGGGGGCAATAAAAGTCTATTTAATCCTATCAAAACCTGCGTTGTCCTCCGATTCAGTGAAGACAATGTGAGAGGCCAACCTGGCAGGATGCTATTGTTCTGTCTGAATACAACTGGATGTGACGTACTGTAACTGGACCTTCCAGTTCCACACACACACACACACACACACACACACACACACTGTGATGAGAGTTCTGCTGCTGCTTTCACTTTCTAAGTAGAAATGTGTTCCTTCATCACCAAGAAGACAAACTGTACTTTAATTTGACTCCATCCCACATCCATCCAGGCTGAGATGGAGATGATTATTCATGCTTTTATTTCTTCTTGTTGAGATTATTGTAACGCTCTCTTCATGTATTCTTTGTATCAATGTAAAGCACTTTGTGATTTTGTATCTGTGAAAGGTGCTATACAAATAAACTTTACTTACCTACATCCAGCGTCCTGCTGCCACTCTGCCACCGACTGGGAATTAATCTGCTGCTGAAAATATTCTCCAACGAATACACAACTCTTCCTGTTTTAGACATGATTGATAAAACTACAGTGTTGTTGCTGTTATAGGAAATTACCGAACTTTTTTAGAAGTAAAAAACTGTATATTTGTGATGCGTTTGTGAAGCTAATGAGCCACAGACAGGACAGGAGAGTCAGACTTACGGTACATGTCCACAGCCTCCGTGCTTTCCACGCTCCCCATTCATTGTCTATGTAAGCCGCCACGCAATGCATTCTGATAGCGTGGCGTCGCGATTCGAGAGACTAGGCATCACGATGCCCGCTCCTCATTTGCATAAAGTTGAGGGCTCGTCTACTTTATGTAAATCACAGGCGTCCGACGCGACTCGCCGCCTCTCCAAACTCCCGAGGATCTTTTAAAATAAACGTTGTTGATCTAAATTAAAGACAGATTCAGCAACATGGATTATTTCTCTCCTCAAATGTTTTCAGAAACATCTCAGTGAACTATTTACGTGAAATAAGAGAAGAAAGTTTCCAAACGAGCCTCCAGACTGGTTCCGGTTTGAAAGCTGGGAGCAGCAGCCAACGGCGGGAAAGCGTTCGTCCAATCAGGAGCCGAGTGCCTTGTTTCTAGGGACAGCCCACCAAGCGTCCAATGCTGGGAAGCGTCACGTCCCCTCGCGATAAAAAACGCCCCGGTGGACACGTACCATAACACATTGGTGGTTTTGGTGTTTGCTGGCCTCCCTCCTCTGGCTTCCTGTCCGTTTCCAGATTGATTTTATTGTTTGTTTTTAAGGTTTTAAATGGGCTGGCACCACCTTATCTATCAGAGCTATTACACCTCCGTACTCCAGTCAGAGCACTTCGACCAATCAGATGCTCTCGGATGTCCTGGAGCTCCTGATCTCTGGAACAGCTCACCTCTACATATTCAAACTGCTCCGACTGTAGAATCATTGAAGTCGCTGCTGTAGACTCACTACTCCTCTTCTCACTGGCGTTTGATTGAGTTTACCTTCTGTTGTGCTGCTCTTTCACTGCCGTTACGTGCAGATTATGGTTATTGTCTTTGCTCTGTTCTTATTGTTGTTTGCTTTGTTTTTCATTTTGATTCTGTACATGTCCAACACTGCGGTCAGCTGCGGTTGTTACCTTGACATGACATGACATTTGTTGACGATAATAAAGATATAAAATAATACCCGCCGTATCCTTTAAACATCAACTCCTGACTGAGTTCAAGAGGAAGTTCTGGTTCTGGTTCATGAAGCTCGTACAGCTCTCCAGAGGTTCCAGAGGTTCCACATACAGGCAGCAATGTTATTTTATATTTGCGGTTGAAAATAAGTGAACCGAGTCTGGCAGCCGTGTTTATGACTCACGCCAACACCGACCTCGCTGAAACCGATGTCCGCGAGGAAAGAATCACCGCAGGCCGGACTCTGAGTCTCAAACCCATCAAAGACACTTTAAATGAACTCCAGGATGAAGTGGTGTGCTGCGTGACCAAAGTCTGAATCCCTGGAAGCTGCTGAGAACTACAGACTGCAGGCTCAAAGTCATGGGGGGAGAGAAAACGCAGAATTCATAGCAGATGTTTCCACGTTGAAACAGAAAGCAGAGAAGCAGAGAAGAGTCACAGGGGAGAATGTAATCTAAGAATTATTCACCTTCTGAATAGAACTGAAGGCGGCGATCCAACGGCCTTTGTGAATAGAGTAAAGGAGTGGTGGGTTGTATGATCACAGCTCACCTTACCGGCTCAGACAGGACAGAATGCCTCCTGGATGGAGCAGACGGGTCCGTGTAGCTCTGTGCATCTCACCCAGCAGGCCATCCATAATGTTGCTGCTGGTGCAGGAGGCCTCGCCAAGAATGGAACTGGAGGGAGAAACCAACGAGAAGGCTTCAACCACCGCAGGGTGAACACTCCCAACTTCTCTTCTTGGGTATTTCAGAGAGAGGAACCTCCAAAAGAGCAGCTCCGGGTCTCTCACGTCCCCGGTTACAGCCAGCCTAGTGGCAACCTGCAGACTACTCTATGGTCTATAGTAAGTTTATCCAACATTTCTTCACAAGCTGCACGTTTTTAACGGGAAAGAGAGGAAGGACGTCAGCGGTCAGCGGTCAGTCGGCTTCGTCTGCGCTCAACATGCAGAACGTTAGCTGGCCAGGGACCGCCGGTCCAATGATGTACCTGAATTCACCATATTAGTACTGACATTCCTGTAGTAGTACGTCACAACGTCTGCTGTATCAGCCGTGTGTTTACTACGTGTTTATTAGCATATAGAGCAGGAAGTGAGATCGGAACTCAAGTGGTCACTGGAGACGCATTCTAATGCCAGGTGTGAACAGACGTACTTAAAGCTGTCCACGTGTGATCCGATCACTGAGGACGCATCTTAATACCAGGTCTGAACGGGGCCTGAGACGCACCGAGCTTTCCATTAACTACAACGTAAACCCATTCACGTCAATATTAACACTCGGGGAAAAGGCGCAGAGAGCGTGGTGACGTTCCTTTAAGAGCGAAAGAAGAGGTGGATGGGTCCAACAAACATAAGGCTTTCATCCAGGAGACCGCTGTTCACGTCCCGTCCATCACGTTAGTCAGCTGTTCGTTCATGTCATTTTCACTGTAAAAACCTAGTT
Source organism: Sebastes fasciatus (assembly GCF_043250625.1). NCBI lineage: Eukaryota > Metazoa > Chordata > Actinopteri > Perciformes > Sebastidae > Sebastes > Sebastes fasciatus. Next base: position 498,790 of record NC_133817.1, on the reverse strand, counting down.
TTAAGCCCAACATGCTGTTTTTTCCTTTAAACCTAACTATAGCGCTTTTGTTGCTTAATCCTAAACAATGAATTGACAACATTAAGGGTGTGTTTATTGCGACCGAAGAGGTCTGAGACGGGGTCAGAACGCGTTGACCATTCGTAGTTAATGGCTTCAACACACACACACTTTCTCTTTCTCTCGATATCACAACATGGGTTGTCACACACTTCACCCTGACGCAGCCGGAGATCAAACCACCAGTAGTTCCAGACTCACACAGGTGTTTTCTGGGTAAACCGTAGAGCGTGGCCACCGGGCATCTACCCACGTACCACAGGGGGATCATTTCACGTACATATGGAATATGTAACAGAGAGAGAACTGAAGCTTGTGAGAACACAGCAGTGAGGTTTGAGACCACCTGATTTTGGGTTTGAACCTTTTCAACAAAACACAGGATTCATCTACACTGTAAAAAATGAAAGAACAGAAAGTAAAACCACACACGTCCATGTTATGGATGCCATACTTTTTATTGTGCTGGGTAAAACGCAGTGAATATCTATAAAGACTTTGTTTAGCAAGCAAGCAAAAACATGTAGTGAAATAAAAGACAGTAATACTATGTGGACAGAGAAACAAATACAAGTTAGAAGACATTTGAAATGATACAGAAGGAGCGAGGCGGAGGGAGAGCTGATGGACCTCTCTCCACCTCCCTCACAGCTAACTACGACACATTGCATAAGGTAAGGTTACATGTCCAGTCTTACCGTACGGTGACTGAGAGGCAGAGAAAAACACGCTTATAAAATTCATCCCCCACAAAAATAAACTATATATATATAAAACTTTAAAATGTTCTCCATATGCTCTCGGACACCTGAATCTTAGACAGTATTTAAGTTTGAAATGAGGTAAAAAGTCGGCCTTCTTCTGGAGGTAGTAATGTGTAATCGATTGTACTAGAACATGATATCATGAAGAGAAACTTCATTAAGACTCCCAGAGCTGAAAGCTGGTCAACGGCTTCTACAATCATTCTGCCCAACAGCGAGGTAGCATCACCTCCGGGTGGCATCACCTGCAGGTAGCATCACCTGCAGGTAGCGTCACCTCCGGGTAGCGTCACCTCCGGGTAGCGTCACCTCCAGGTAGCGTCACCTCCAGACAACATCACCTCCAGGTAGCATCACCTCCAGACAACATCACCTCCAGGTAGCATCACCTCCGGGTAGCGTCACCTCCAGACAACATCACCTCCAGGTAGCATCACCTCCGGGTAGCGTCACCTCCAGACAACATCACCTCCAGGTAGCATCACCTCCAGACAACATAACCTCCGGGTAGCGTCACCTCCGGGCAGCGTCACCTCCGGGCAGCGTCACCTCCAGGCAGCGTCACCTCCAGACAACGTCACCTCCGGGTAGCGTCACCTGCAGGTAGCATCACCTGGAGGTGATGCTGTGGCTGATGGAGGGTGTGGCTAATGGAGGGTGTAGCTGATGGAGGCTGTAGCTGATGGAGGGTGTTGGAGGGTGTAGCTGATGGAGGGTGATGGAGGGATTAGCTGATGGAGGGTGTTGGAGGGTGTAGTTGATGGAGGGTGTAGCTGATGGAGGCTGTAGCTGATGGAGGGTGTTGGAGGGTGTAGCTGATGGAGGGTGATGGAGGGATTAGCTGATGGAGGGTGTTGGAGGGTGTAGTTGATGGAGGGTGTAGCTGATGGAGGGTGTGGTGTTAAATGATGAAGCCTGTCTGTTTCAAAGCCGTTGGTTCAAAGCTACTGATCGTCCTCCATCAACAGCTGCAGTATCACAGTTTAGAGCTCGTTTAACAGCAGCTGGTGATTCTCTCTGTTTGGATTGTTGGATTATTAGAGATATTATATTCCTGCACAGTGTCTGGATGAGAGTTATTGAATGTTTTCAAACCATATTCAGATCTTCTGACACTTTAATACACGTTTCAGATATTTATAAGATGAGATATGTTTCATCTGTTTGTCCAGTAAAGTACGGAAGCCCCCAGAGGCAAAACATTCTGGTGATACATTTTCTAAGGTCGGGTTCACAGCTAAAGGTCCGGTTCCTGAACCTTAGTGTGTCATAGTGCACGACAACCGACGCCGCGTCTGGGACGCCTCACGACGTCCGGGACGCCTCACGACGTCCGGGACGCCTCACGACGTCCGGGACGCCTCACGACGTCCGGGACGCCTCACGACGTCCCGACAGAAAGTCTAGCATGGTAGATTTTTTTTTTGTTCCGTCACGGCCGTGATTCTGACCGTCTGAGCTCAGACACACAGCTGTAAACAGAAGCACATGGCTACTTATTATGCAGAATGATGTCATCGGACCTTCAACTGCTGCTGGAGAATTTGAAAATGTGAGACTTAAAAAAAAACGTAAATCTCGCAAAATTGCTCGCGATCAAATGTGACTTTAGTGTCAACGAACATGGCGGACAACACGCAGGAAGAATTAGTGATGTTAGTTTTTCTACTTTGTACTGAAATCATGAGACATGATAAATAACAGCTTACTTTACGCTTTGTGTTTAGCATTAGCTCATGCGTTAGCCTCGTGTAGTGTGTACCCGGCACTAGAAAATGGATCACCGAGGCTTCCATAGAAAAGAGATAGGTCTGACTGTTTAGTCTTGTTTACGTCGAGCACAGCCGTCCAGCTGTCCGCTGCCTGTTTGTGATGAATAAACACCTTGAAGGCACCTTTACGGTCCAGACACCGTGCAGGTTGTTGGTTAGTGAGAGTTCAGCACAGCTTCTGTTAAGCAGCCTCCGCTCCGTACCGCTGCTGCTGATGAGGACAGGTCTAAAGAGGATCAACGTAGCTCCTCTGAGGCTCTACCTCAGGCCCAGTTTAAAGAGGATCAACGTAGCTCCTCTGAGGCTCTACCTCAGGCCCAGTTTAAAAAAACACCATGTGAACTTTTCAAAGGTTGCCATGGTGACAGGTGAAAAATTGTATAATCCATCACTAAGTAAAAAGCAATTCCATATAGCACATCTGGTTTAACCATATCACAAGAAAAGAAAATCACATTTGTGTTTAAGTACACAAAAACAGCTAATCAAGTATATCGATATCTACTAATTAAAAACAAGAAAACATATTCATGAATACAATATACAAAAATCCAAACATATCTGTTTCAAAACCTGAAAGTCACGTTGAAGGTGAGAATCCAAATGAACTGAGATTGATCTGATACGTAAAGAACGGAGCTGCAGTCCTGACATGGATCATATATAGATCATACATCCATCATATATCATACATGGATCATATATCATACATACTGAAGTAGAGAGACTGGAGGTAGGTATTGTTCAACTGATTAGTCCATGTGTAACGGTCTGTTTGAGGTACTGTACGTCTATAGGTAGTACATAACTCAGGAGAAACAACTCCAACTGTTCAACGCCAGAAAGAAAGAACAACATTTGTAGTTCTATATATCATGTGTAGTGTCGTACAAACACTTGATCCTCATGAAACCGTCGTGTAAATCAGAACAAAACAAAATTCAAGTTAACAGTTTGTCAAACAGAAGTCCCAGTTTGCAGATAAAAGCTAAATATGTTTCATTACAATGTTAAGATACAAATTAACATTAAGGTAAATAAGAAAAAACAGTACTTAATATGTAATATGTTAGCTGCTTTTGTGTTTTTAAGTATAAAAATCAGACCACTGAATCAAGGCTTTCTCCAGGAATCTCTAAAGATGGAAACGTCAGGTCAGTCAGTGCCATGTGGTGATGGAGACCAACTCTAAAGACGGAAACGTCAGGTCAGTCAGGGCCACGTGGTGATGGAGACCAACTCTAAAGACGGAAACGTCAGGTCAGTCAGGGCCACGTGGTGATGGAGACCAACTCTAAAGACGGAAACGTCAGGTCAGTCAGGGCCACGTGGTGATGGAGACCAACTCTAAAGACGGAAACGTCAGGTCAGTCAGTGCCATGTGGTGATGGAGACCAACTCTAAAGACTGAAACGTCAGGTCAGTCAGTGCCATGTGGTGATGGAGACCAACTCTAAAGATGGAAACGTCAGGTCAGTCAGTGCCACGTGGTGATGGAGACCAACTCTAAAGATGGAAACGTCAGGTCAGTCAGGGCCACGTGGTGATGGAGACCAACTCTAAAGACGGAAACGTCAGGTCAGTCAGGGCCACGTGGTGATGGAGACCAACTCTAAAGACTGAAACGTCAGGTCAGTCAGTGCCATGTGGTGATGGAGACCAACTCTAAAGACGGAAACGTCAGGTCAGTCAGGGCCACGTGGTGATGGAGACCAACTCTAAAGACGGAAACGTCAGGTCAGTCAGGGCCACGTGGTGATGGAGACCAACTCTAAAGACGGAAACGTCAGGTCAGTCAGGGCCACGTGGTGATGGAGACCAACTCTAAAGACGGAAACGTCAGGTCAGTCAGTGCCATGTGGTGATGGAGACCAACTCTAAAGACTGAAACGTCAGGTCAGTCAGTGCCATGTGGTGATGGAGACCAACTCTAAAGATGGAAACGTCAGGTCAGTCAGTGCCACGTGGTGATGGAGACCAACTCTAAAGATGGAAACGTCAGGTCAGTCAGGGCCACGTGGTGATGGAGACCAACTCTAAAGACGGAAACGTCAGGTCAGTCAGGGCCACGTGGTGATGGAGACCAACTCTAAAGACTGAAACGTCAGGTCAGTCAGTGCCATGTGGTGATGGAGACCAACTCTAAAGATGGAAACGTCAGCTCAGTCAGTGCCACGTGGTGATGGAGACCAACTCTAAAGACGGAAACGTCAGGTCAGTCAGGGCCACGTGGTGATGGAGACCAACTCTAAAGACTGAAACGTCAGGTCAGTCAGTGCCATGTGGTGATGGAGACCAACTCTAAAGACTGAAACGTCAGGTCAGTCAGTGCCATGTGGTGATGGAGACCAACTCTAAAGACGGAAACGTCAGGTCAGTCAGGGCCACGTGGTGATGGAGACCAACTCTAAAGACTGAAACGTCAGGTCAGTCAGTGCCATGTGGTGATGGAGACCAACTCTAAAGATGGAAACGTCAGGTCAGTCAGTGCCACGTGGTGATGGAGACCAACTCTAAAGACGGAAACGTCAGGTCAGTCAGGGCCACGTGATGATGGAGACCAACTCTAAAGACTGTAACGTCAGGTCAGTCAGTGCCATGTGGTGATGGAGACCAACTCTAAAGATGGAAACGTCAGGTCAGTCAGTGCCATGTGGTGATGGAGACCAACTCTAAAGATGGAAACGTCAGGTCAGTCAGTGCCATGTGGTGATGGAGACCAACTCTAAAGACTGAAACGTCAGGTCAGTCAGTGCCATGTGGTGATGGAGACCAACTCTAAAGACTGAAACGTCAGGTCAGTCAGTGCCACGTGGTGATGGAGACCAACTCTAAAGACGGAAACGTCAGGTCAGTCAGTGCCACGTGATGATGGACACCAACTCTAAAGACGGAAACGTCAGGTCAGTCAGTGCCACGTGGTGATGGACACCAACTCTAAAGACGGAAACGTCAGGTCAGTCAGTGCCACGTGGTGATGGAGACCAACTCTAAAGACTGTAACGTCAGGTCAGTCAGTGACACGTGGTGATGGAGACCAACTCTAAAGACGGAAACGTCAGGTCAGTCAGTGCCACGTGATGATGGACACCAACTCTAAAGACGGAAACGTCAGGTCAGTCAGTGCCACGTGATGATGGAGACCAACTCTAAAGATGGAAACGTCAGGTCAGTCAGTGCCACGTGATGATGGAGACCAACTCTAAAGACTGTAACGTCAGGTCAGTCAGTGCCATGTGGTGATGGAGACCAACTCTAAAGATGGAAACGTCAGGTCAGTCAGTGCCATGTGGTGATGGAGACCAACTCTAAAGATGGAAACGTCAGGTCAGTCAGTGCCATGTGGTGATGGAGACCAACTCTAAAGACTGAAACGTCAGGTCAGTCAGTGCCATGTGGTGATGGAGACCAACTCTAAAGACTGAAACGTCAGGTCAGTCAGTGCCACGTGGTGATGGAGACCAACTCTAAAGACGGAAACGTCAGGTCAGTCAGTGCCATGTGATGATGGACACCAACTCTAAAGACGGAAACGTCAGGTCAGTCAGTGCCACGTGGTGATGGACACCAACTCTAAAGACGGAAACGTCAGGTCAGTCAGTGCCACGTGGTGATGGAGACCAACTCTAAAGACTGTAACGTCAGGTCAGTCAGTGACACGTGGTGATGGAGACCAACTCTAAAGACGGAAACGTCAGGTCAGTCAGTGCCACGTGATGATGGACACCAACTCTAAAGACGGAAACGTCAGGTCAGTCAGTGCCACGTGATGATGGACACCAACTCTAAAGACGGAAACGTCAGGTCAGTCAGTGCCACGTGATGATGGACACCAACTCTAAAGACGGAAACGTCAGGTCAGTCAGTGCCACGTGATGATGGACACCAACTCTAAAGACGGAAACGTCAGGTCAGTCAGTGCCACGTGGTGATGGAGACCAACTCTAAAGACGGAAACGTCAGGTCAGTCAGTGCCACGTGATGATGGACACCAACTCTAAAGACGGAAACGTCAGGTCAGTCAGTGCCACGTGATGATGGACACCAACTCTAAAGACGGAAACGTCAGGTCAGTCAGTGCCACGTGATGATGGACACCAACTCTAAAGACGGAAACGTCAGGTCAGTCAGTGCCATGTGGTGATGGAGACCAACTCTAAAGACTGTAACATCAGGTCAGTCAGTGCCATGTGGTGATGGAGACCAACTCTAAAGACTGTAACATCAGGTCAGTCAGTGACACGTGGTGATGGAGACCAACTCTAAAGACGGAAACGTCATGTCAGTCAGTGCCATGTGATGATGGAGACCAACTCTAAAGACGGAAACGTCAGGTCAGTCAGTGCCATGTGATGATGGACACCAACTCTAAAGACGGAAACGTCAGGTCAGTCAGTGCCACGTGGTGATGGAGACCAACTCTAAAGACTGTAACATCAGGTCAGTCAGTGACACGTGGTGATGGAGACCAACTCTAAAGACGGAAACGTCAGGTCAGTCAGTGCCACGTGATGATGGACACCAACTCTAAAGACGGAAACGTCAGGTCAGTCAGTGCCACGTGATGATGGACACCAACTCTAAAGACGGAAACGTCAGGTCAGTCAGTGCCACGTGATGATGGACACCAACTCTAAAGACGGAAACGTCAGGTCAGTCAGTGCCACGTGATGATGGACACCAACTCTAAAGACGGAAACGTCAGGTCAGTCAGTGCCATGTGGTGATGGAGACCAACTCTAAAGACTGTAACATCAGGTCAGTCAGTGCCATGTGGTGATGGAGACCAACTCTAAAGACGGAAATGTCAGGTCAGTCAGTGCCATGTGATGATGGACACCAACTCTAAAGACGGAAACGTCAGGTCAGTCAGTGCCACGTGATGATGGACACCAACTCTAAAGACGGAAACGTCAGGTCAGTCAGTGCCATGTGGTGATGGAGACCAACTCTAAAGACTGTAACATCAGGTCAGTCAGTGCCATGTGGTGATGGAGACCAACTCTAAAGACTGTAACATCAGGTCAGTCAGTGACACGTGGTGATGGAGACCAACTCTAAAGACGGAAACGTCAGGTCAGTCAGTGCCATGTGATGATGGAGACCAACTCTAAAGACGGAAACGTCAGGTCAGTCAGTGCCATGTGATGATGGACACCAACTCTAAAGACGGAAACGTCAGGTCAGTCAGTGCCACGTGGTGATGGAGACCAACTCTAAAGACTGTAACATCAGGTCAGTCAGTGACACGTGGTGATGGAGACCAACTCTAAAGACTGTAACGTCAGGTCAGTCAGTGCCACGTGGTGATGGAGACCAACTCTAAAGACGGAAACGTCAGGTCAGTCAGTGCCATGTGGTGATGGAGACCAACTCTAAAGACGGAAACGTCAGGTCAGTCAGTGCCACGTGGTGATGGAGACCAACTCTAAAGACTGTAACATCAGGTCAGTCAGTGACACGTGGTGATGGAGACCAACTCTAAAGACTGTAACGTCAGGTCAGTCAGTGCCACGTGGTGATGGAGACCAACTCTAAAGACGGAAACGTCAGGTCAGTCAGTGCCATGTGGTGATGGAGACCAACTCTAAAGACTGTAACGTCAGGTCAGTCAGTGCCATGTGGTGATGGAGACCAACTCTAAAGACGGCATCCTCACAACTACAATTACTCACTATTCTAATTCTAATCTGATATTATGAATGAACAACCAAAGATGAAATTACCAAACAGAACTGACTTTCAGTTTAACTGTAATGGTACGTGTCCACAGGCTCTGTCCTTTCCACGCTTCCCATTCATTGTCTATGTAAGCAGCCGTGCAATGCATTCTGGTAGCGTGGCGGCGCGATTCGAGAGACTAGGCGTCACGACGCCCGCTCCTCATTTGCATAAAGTTGAGGTCTAGTCTACTTTATGCAAATCACGGGCGTCCGACGCGACTCGCCGCCTCTCCAAACTCCCGAGGATCTTTTAAAATAAACGTTGTCGATCTAAAATAAAGACAGATTCATCAACATGGATTATTTCTCTCCTCAAATGTTTTCAGAAACACATCTCAGTGAACTATTTACGTGAAATAAGAGAAGAAAGTTTCCAAACGAGCCTCCGTGTTGTTTCCGGTTTGAAAGCTGGGAGCAGCAGCCAACGGATGGAAAGCGTTCGTCCAATCAGGAGCCGAGTGTGTTGTGTCTAGTGGCACCCATCAAGCGTCCGATGTTGGGAAGCAGAGCGTCCCCTCGCGATAAAAAAGGCCCCAATGAACACGTACCTTAACATTTGAAGCACGGCCTTAAATCCTGACAACTGACGACTTTAGAGTCGGTCTCCAGTTAAAGGAAAGAGTCTGTTGTTGTCTTGCGTTTTGACCATCATGCCTGAAGGTTATGATGACATTTCAGTCACATTGCTGAGATCCGGCAACTCTCTAGTGATGAAGTAAACACATCCTCAGTTCAACCGTCGGATCTAGAGAACACAGACCGTTAATCAGCGTCTACAGGGTGGAGAACTGAAGATACCCTGGGGATGTTGAACTGGCTTCGTAGTCCAGACCTCACATCAGTCATATTGGGTCAAAAGATACGGCAGAATTTATTCGGCAAAAACTTTTTTTTCGCAATCAAATGTTGCCGTTTCCGTACAGCTTTTAATGCGATTTCAAAATATGCATAAAACTATGAATGGAAACACGGCCAGTGTCTCCTCAGCTCAACGTGGGCTTTAACAACACAACGGGGAAACAGGTTTCACTTTTATAACGCTGTTCAGATAACGTTGTTAAAGCTAAGTTATGTTAATGTTAATGTTATGTTTTAATAATCATTCTACATGTCTGGTCTATCATAACCTCATAACCAACAGGACAGATGGTGAAACAGCTGTGGATGCACGTGGCTCCGTCGTTTCTGACTTTTGCTTCTTTACGGATTACGTCGTGTTCACCTGACTGAATCAAACAGAACAGTTGCAGGCAGATTGCTGTTTCTCCTTGACAAGACAACAAGCAACCGGCATGACCTCGCTTTAATGTACAGTATAAAGTTACAACACAGATATGTGAACGCACGCTGCCTTCCCGGGCATCGGCTCAGCGTTGTACTGAGCAACAGAGTTCATTAGCTGGTTGTGCTGAGTCAGAGGTAGTTTGAGATCATGAGAGGATATATTGCATATCAGTTTAACCAATCAGGTTCCTGGAGTTACGGCACGCGATGAGTCGTCCGCTAAGTCCAGGTATCAAGTGTGTCATGAGGTAACGTGTGGTTTGTTCTTGTGGTTTTTGTTCTTGAGGTTTTGTGGATTTCTTTGCGGAGTCGAGGTTTTAAAGCTTAACAACAAGCAGGATGAAGCTGCTGAACGTACACCAGCTCGTTAACGTACATCTGAACAAATGCTATTCAGTAGTCTGATGCAGGGTTTGGTAGCGGAGTACCGACAGGATGTAAAGAGGTTCTATTGTTTTCTGGACCGGTAGAAGAGGGAGCAGAGCTCAGGTAGAGCTCCGATCGAGCAACACCGGGTCGAATCATCACAATGAAAGCTTTAAATGCATCCTGGAGGCAGGTCGATAGAGGAAGATGGGCCTGTTTCTACATGGAAAGATGATGTACGGGGACTCAACGGTAACAACTTCTACCCGTCTGTAAGCCAACATGATGGACAGAGAGATGTGTGTGTCTCCCTGTGTTTGGTGGCCTGACATTAGTCTGGTTGGTTTTCAAAGCGACGCTGATATACTGGAACAGCAGACGGTTGCTCTACATGTCCAGACTGTCCCGGTGGAATCAGTAAACAGTGACAGAGTGTGTAGTAGTATGTGATTAGCACCTCAGTACCACGCTGTAGTCTGCAGAACGATGATGATGATCCTCTGAGGATCCTGAATCCTCCCTCACTGTGTGTGTGTGTTAGCTGCTTCTCACTGAGGAGTGTGAGTGTGTTGTTCTGGTTTCTCTGTTTGTGTCTGTTCAGCCAATCAGATGATTGTATTCTTATTATAATAAACGCTGTATGCTCTTTATATGTAAAACGTGTATCAGAGGAGTTTAAAGACGCAGACGTATACTGACCTGTTCACTGACGGAGAGCTAAGATGGACATAATTCTCTAACTGAAATGAAACCAAGTAGAAAAGCATGTGGATCAAAGTCAAAAACAACGAGTGGTCAAGGCCGTCTGTTCCCTTTGAAAGACCTGACAGCTGGATGAGGTAGAGGTTTCATGGTGTGGTAGCTTAGTCCTCCTCCGGGGACTCTCCGGCCTCTTCTTCTTCTTCTTCTTCCTCTTCTTCTTCCTGTAAATCACAACAAGACGGTCTGAGTCATTTAAAGTCTTCCAGCTCAGTTGTAGAATGTCTATTACATACTATATATATATTATATATTCTATATGTCTGTGTGTCTAACAGTAGGTGAGCGACACAGTCCTGTCCCCCTTCCTCTTCACCTCCACCCCGTCTTCTGAACCTAACCAAGTAGTTCTGTTTCACAACGTGTTTAAAACTACGAGCGTTTTCCAGCGTTAAATAGAACGGTCGTATTCGTCGTCTTAGGAGTCACGACCGGTTCTGTTGTTCAGGTTTGAGGACGCGTTGCTCCATACTGTATATTCACACTCTTTCCTACTTTCTACTTTCTACTGCTGAACCACAGGTTCCCTCGGGATCAATCAACTTCTGTGTTGTCTTATTTCACAGCAGAGCGGCTCACCGTCTCACTGAAAGACGAGGATGACCACAACCAGAGCTGTTCAGTCAGCTGTTAACCGGGTTAATGAAGCAGCTAACAAAGTGAACGCTTAATCACCATGAGGGTGATGAGACAGAACCATCCCTGATCTGATGCACAACCATCACACTCTTTAAACTTCACTCTTCTCCCATCAGTGCCGCTGATGCACGATGACCACAGGGACTACTGACCGTGGGGGGGGGCAGATGAAATGGATTTCATTTTCCACATGGCTTCATTTTATTCAGGGAGGCTAACGGACATTATTTATAACCCTCTTCCTCTCCCAGGCCGTTCAGTAGTGCTCACACACTTCAGTCCTAGAAAGGCCCGCTAAACGCTACCATGTGTGACGAGGGCAACTGAGAGCAGGACAGAAAGAAGGTGGTGGAGGTGGAGGTGTGGGTGGAGGACAAAAAAGAAGCTTTAATCATATTGACCGAGCCTCATTGATATCGGCGAGGTGCATGTCATCTGCCCGGTTACTACAGCAGAGCAGCGACCTCAGACTAAACTCCTACAACAGCTGACATGTCCAGTGTCATGTTTTACTTGTCAGATTCAAGTTTCAGTGCACCATTACTGTCATGCATTGTCATTGTCATGCTATGTGCATGTGTTAGGCTGCAGCATTCTGTCGGATCATGCATCCACCCGCTCCACCCTGAGCACTACTGGAATGGAAGGGGTCTGAGGTTTTGTACAGGCTGGTGTTGGTGGAGCTGAGATAAAGCAGCCGATCAAACTGGGAGAGCTAAATTACATTTTTATGGCTGGCGGCTACGAGGGCCTCCCAGCGCCTCGCAGCGCCTCGCAGCGCCTCCCAGCGCCTCGCAGCGCCTCGCAGCGCCTCCCAGCGCCTCGCAGCGCCTCGCAGCGCCTCGCAGCGCCTCCCAGCGCCTCGCAGCGCCTCCCAGCGCCTCGCAGCGCCTCGCAGCGCCTCGCAGCGCCTCGCAGCGCCTCGCAGCGCCTCGCAGCGCCTCGCAGCGCCTCCCGACTACCTCTGCCCCGTTCCCACACAGCCACAAATCAGAGGCGAGTTATGCATTCACACCAAGAAGTGGCCCGCACCAGTGAGCAGAGGGAGGCTGGTGGATTCCTGGAGTGTGAGGGAATGCTGGGAGGGGTGGGGGGGTCTGTGTCATGTTGCACTCACTTATTACCATTCTGCTCTCATTCTCCCTCTCCGTCTAACGGAGGTAGAGGTGCTCTCACCAGCAACACCAAACTGCATCTGATTATCTGCTGTATGAACGCTGAGACACGGAGGATCTCTCTCTGAGACAGTACACATGATACAGATGTGCTCTCATCCAGCCCAACCTTTCAGAAGTAATGCCAGCACGAGCGTGATCTGTTAGTGTTGCAGTATTCTGACTGCAGGATGTAGAGCGTGCGTAGAAGCCTGCCATTGTACTTGAAGTACTTTGAGTTTGAGGCGGATCATCAGGGAAAAACTGTATTACTTCTTCCACAGGTTTGGAGAGATCCTGCACAGTGCAGATAATAAATGCCCCCAATATTGATTACAAGTAAAGAGGAAGGTTTTCTTTTATGGTACGAGTTGTGCAACAGAATCAAACATCAGATCAGTTAATGTGAGACGACACAGGGAGGCCGCGGGGTCTGCATCTGGACTCCAACAACTTGGTTCTACAATATGCATATTGTCAAATGATTCCTGAAGATGTCTGTTCAATAACAAACTCATAAAAACCAGCATGCAAAGAGTCCCGTCAAACCTTTCAGACGGAAAGCACCTCAAAGACAGACATCCAGATTCATTCAGAGAGTTCAACGTGAGTCAGTTTGAATTCATGTTAACGTTAAATTAACAGCGTATCCAAATGTTATCCTCCTTATCCTGAAATACATGTTACCAGTTTAATAAAGGAGTGTATGTTGATGGGATTTATTGTGTAGTGTCCTTGTGAAAGATGCTGAAGTGTCTTCTGACTGTGAGGCCAGCAGCCAGCAGCTGTTAGCTCGCTGAAATCTGAGGATGCTGCAGCACCTCCCACACCCACATGGGCTTATACTGAAATACTCCCCCATTTAACATAAAAATCAGGCTGAGCACACCTGGAAGGTTTAGAAATGTTTTTCCGTGTATTGTAAAAATATGTGCATGCACAACAGCGGTGCAGGATTCAAAAACACACATTAACACACAAGCACTTATTCTGCCACGGGACCAGCAACGTGCAGTAATACTTGTGCACGTATAACCTACATTTCTTCCATACAAAATAAAAAGGTTAGAGCACTGTGTTGAAATCCAGAATAACACACAGTATTATTCTGGATTACAAAGTCATTTGTCCTCCAAGTGTGATGCATGTGTGTGTGTGTGTGTGTGTGTGTGTGTGTGTGTGTGTGTGTGTGTGTGTGTGTGTGTGTGTGTGTGTGTGTGTGTGTGTGTGTGTGTGTGTGATGCATGTGTGTGTGATGCATGTGTGTGTGTGTGTGTGTGTGTGTGTGTGTGTGTGTATGCACAGTCCTGATGATCTTACCTGAGCAGGCTTTTTCTGGACGACTTGCTGTGGCTGCAGGAGAACAGAAGGGAGAGGTTAGTGATGTTCCTCCACTAGCTCTTATTAACTAGAAGAAGAAGAAGAACATGGTGAAGTTAAATTAGCTGAGATATTCTCTGTAAGCTCTTCTGACTGACACCCGACACCCCCTCTACTACAGCTCTCCTCCATGGTTTTACATTGAAATGTGTGTCAGCCCTCTAAAGATGCAGAACCTGTGTTTGGGTCGGACTGAGGCTTCATGTTGGCCGTAAACAGCACACACACACACACACACACACACACACACACACACACACACACACTGTGGGTGTGGAGGAGTTCCTGAACGAGCTCAACAGGAAGTAGCTGTGGACCGGAGCTGAACAGCTGAGCTCTCCATTAGCTGTGAGAATGTCCCCGGTGCCGGTAAGCCCGGCCAGCTGCCGGCCCTCAGAAGAGGGAACACGTCCCTAACCCCCCCCCCCCCCCCCACCACCACCACCCGGCCCGGATCAGTCCAAACAGCCACCCCCCCCCCCCACCACCCGGCCCGGATCAGTCCAAACAGCCACCCCCCACCACCACCACCCGGCCCGGATCAGTCCAAACAGCCACCCCCCACCACCACCACCCGGCCCGGATCAGTCCAAACAGCTGGGGCTTTCTGTGCCAGCTCTGGCTGGAATGTCAGGCGGCTCAAACGCAGTAATGGAGTCCATGTCAACACCGGATGGGTCCTGCAGGAGGAATGCAAGCAGCAGTGGAGGAGGAATCTGGAGACTAGTGCAGAGAGAGAGAGAGAGAGAGAGAGAATCCAACCCTGATTCCCCGTTACCCGTGGTCACCATAGTAGACACAGAAAGTACCATCGAAGGTTGATAGGGCAGACATTGGAATGAGACGTCGCCGCCACGAGGGCCAGCGATCGGCTCCAGGTGATCTAGAGTCACCAAAGCGGCCGGGGCGCCCCAGAGGGAACCCCACGTGGGTTCTGGGTCTGATACATGCACGCACCCCGGCGGTCAGCGCTCGTTGGCTTGTGTTAACTCTAGAACTGATACAGTTATCCAAGTAACCTGAGAGCGATCAAAGGATATTCTGTTTACTTGCATTTCGTGCAAGTAGTATTAAGTATTAAGTATTTAGCTAATATCAAATATGAATGCATTTTATATGTTGTTAAACTGATCAATAAGTTGAAGGTTGATTCACTAACAACAATAAAGTGCACCCAGTAGAGAGCAGATCTCCACCAGAGGTCTGGACTACGAAGCAGGGTTTGTGGTTAGCGAGGTAACTTCAGGATTAACCCTTCAGGGTTTTCCATCCTACGAAGATGGATCGCTTCTTACGGAGGTAGATCGCCATGGTAACTGATGCTTGGTAGATCACCATGGTAACTGATGCTGGGTAGATCACCATGGTAACTGATGCTGAACAGCTGACCTGCTCCGGAGCAGGTTATGTTCCAGATCAGAGATCAACTCGTATAAAAGCACCTCCTACTGACCGATCAGAGATCAGTCAGCAGATCACATGATAATATTACAATATATGAAGAAGTGACTGCAGCACAGAGAGCGCCGGCTACTAGATAAGCACGTTGACACCTCCGATCAATGAAAGGAACAACAGATAAACAACTGAATGTGGTTCCACTGAGGATGAAGACAGAGGATGAAGACAGAGGATGAAGAGTCCTCTCTGTTTACGCCCTGCATCCAGGACAAAGTATTCCAGAGTAACCATCAATGAAACCCAAACCCTTAAAGGGTCTAACACTATGAATCAGTGGTGGGTCCAGCTGCTCTGCCCTAGCAGCAGCAGCTAGTGTGAGGGCAGCTTGGGCAGCTCCAACCGCTCCAAGGTATGCTGGGTAAGTATGACTAAAAGTAGGAGCCCCCATCTGGGCTGAAACCCAATCCCTCCGCCGCTCCAGGAATGCGGCGCTCCGGGCTCTCGGCTCTCCAACCACCCAGCAGCCTCTTTCCACAAGTCTTCCTCCGATCAAAGAGAGAGAGGCCTCCGCTCTGCTGAGCGCCTCGTACAGAACGCCATTCACAAAACGCTCCACCCATCACCTCCCCCCGCTCTCCGTCTCTCTCTCTCTGCAGCACCACAGCAGCTGTCCTCACCACCACCGCTCACAGAGACGCTGTCCTCACAGAGACGCTGTCCTCACCACCACGTTACTGATCTACAACCGCTCACAGAGACGCTGTCCTCACAGAGACGCTGTCCTCACCACCACGTTACTGATCTACAACCGCTCACAGAGACGCTGTCCTCACCACCACGTTACTGATCTACAACCGCTCACAGAGACGCTGTCCTCACAGAGACGCTGTCCTCACCACCACGTTACTGATCTACAACCGCTCACAGAGACGCTGTCCTCACCACCACGACCATGTAAAGGGGCCCGACCACGTATAATTTATTAAAAAAATAATGTGTAATGTATGTCGTGGTCAGAGTGATGATGAGAGATCTGATTCTGCAGGTTTCTCTCTCTCCTTGCTCATCACCTGTGATCCCCCTCAGCTGCTGATAACCAGCCTGGCTGGGAGGCTATATCAGCAGGTTGGCTGCTCAGTTGGTTGTGTGTCTGCAGAGGGTCAACACCTTCAGTTGGCTCTCTGGGGTTATGTTGGGTTGGGTGATTTGTGGGGTTTAGTGATTTGGAGTGTGCACATCTTTAGCCAGCCTCTACTTCTCTTTGTGTCTATCTCACATCTTCACTAAAGGGACTATTTGTAACTTTCAGAAATGTCTTGTTAACAGCTTCACCTGTGTCCGTTAAGTCAACTAGAGTCAGCGTCCTGTTGCTGGCGCTTGTGCTCGCTCTGCATAGACATGAAGGAGCATCACTCAACACAGTGAGGAGACACACGTCAGCTAAAAGCACAATATCACTCTATATTTCAGCTGCTTGGCAGTAATGTTAGCTGACCAGACCAAGGTCTCTCCATGAATCAATGCTGATCCTAGTGTTGGCTTTTCCCGCCTCAGCCTCCCGACCGCGGCCGGAGGGAACGGGGGAGACGATAACGTTTCTCTCTGCGGAGCCCCGTCACTTCACAAGACACGGGAAACCTCTGTTGGTCTGGAGGAGCTGCAGCAGTTATTTCTGCACAAACGTCCACTGAACATTCACTAGATATTCTCAGAGCTAAACTAACTCTTCTGCAGTGTGGAGTGAGCAGCATGCACGTGAGAGGTGGAGCGAGTACGCGAGAACGCGCGCGCTGTCTGAGTGAAGGCAAGCAGGCAAGAGGAGACGAGGCTCCGGGCACACGCGAGCGCGCATGTGTCCCGACCCGCTACATTTATACGCTTAAAAAGTTACAAACAGTCCCTTTAAGTCCTCTACATTACTACACCGTCACATGTCCTCCAGCTGCAGCTCTACCTGTGATGAGTGTGCTGTCTGTGTGTATATAAAGCGTATTGTGCTCCGTCCTTGCAGTGGGAGTGTTAATTATCCCAGAAGATAGATGCTGCTGCTGTTTGCTCTGGTTAACCGTTACCGGGCACGCTAACCTTTGGACCTCCTTTGAAGCCAAATGGATCATTTGACCAACCCTCCCTCCACAAACACGACGTCTGCACGGATGAAGAGTCAGTCACGAGATAGGCTTCGGATGAAACGCTGTGTTAAAGTAGGAGGCTGTTAAAGTCTGGAATGCTTCACCATTTAAACTGTTAAAATATAACTTCTCCTAATAGAGCACTTAGGGAGGCAAACATCGGACTGATCCGGCAGGTTTATAAATCACAAACTGCTCAAGTGAACTGGGAAACTTTAGTCAGTTTATTATGGAGGCTAAAGTGTGCCACTAGAATAATTATACTTTATTATTATTGTTGTTAGGTTTTTATATCATTCTGTAACTTCTGAACATTCACATGTTGGTCTCAGTATGTGGGTTTTAGCGTCAAAATGCTATTTTCCCTTCTAAAAAAATGTCCTGCACCGTACTCAGGACATAATCTGACCGCTGTAAAGGACAGGTAGCCACTCCGCAAAGAAAGGAGCTGGGTTTCGTGCCAAACCTCACACATTTTGCACCATAAGAGCCCAAAGTTGTCTCTTTCCTTCTGTCCATACACACTCCCCCCCGATCTCTCGCCCACATGTGCATTCTCTCTCTCTCTCTCTCTCTTGTTCTTTCGTTCCTTGAACTTGACCCCATGAGACCTCCGTACCTGGGGTTTAAACCCTGGTAGTCACCTCCAACACTCCCATCTCTCTGACTACAGCTTGTGATTGTCTGGCCGTCTCCAGATCATCTAACGTGTCCAACGTGTTCAAACCTGCAGGTCTTCCTCTAAACATTATAGCGTTGTATTCCTAAAGGTTATGTGGAGGTTGTTCTGTTAACTACATCACTATGTAACCTCAGAGAGCTCACAGGAGACAACAACACAAGATAACACCTAGTTCCACCTCGACACCAGCCATCATTATGGAATAAAGCTTCCAGCTCTAGGCATGAAGCACCGCCACCCCTCCCCCCCACCAGAGTTATGAACTGCACCTATCAGGGTCCAACTAAACCCGGCGATTAGGGGGAATTTGCCGAAGGGCCCTTTGTACAGGAGAAAAATGTCTGTCGTTGCGAGGAATGTGGAAAATTCCTCGCAGACAAGCAGGCTTTTGTTGGAGGGGTTTTGGGGGGGGGGGGCTCTGAAAGGAAAGAAAGGCGCAGACAAATTGGATCGGCTCCATTTAGGAGCCTCTGCTGTTTGAAGTGAAATCTGTTCCCAGAGTATCTGGAAGGAAACGAGGAAGACAAGCAGAGATGCAACATGTCTGCTCACACTTCACTTCTTATTCAACTTTACATTTACAGGAAAAGAAATCCTGTTTTCTGTTGTTGTTGTTCTGCAGCGTGTATTCTGTTCTGCAGCGTGTATTCTGTTCAGCAGCGTGTATTCTGTTCTGCAGCATGTATTCTGTTCAGCAGCGTGTATTCTGTTCTGCAGCGTGTTTTCTGTTCTGCAGCGTGTATTCTGTTCAGCAGCGTGTATTCTGTTCTGCAGCATGTATTCTGTTCAGCAGCGTGTATTCTGTTCTGCAGCGTGTTTTCTGTTCTGCAGCGTGTATTCTGTTCTGCAGCGTGTATTCTGTTCAGCAGCGTGTATTCTGTTCAGCAGCGTGTATTCTGTTCAGCAGCGTGTATTCTGTTCTGCAGCGTGTATTCTGTTCTGCAGCGTGTATTCTGTTCTGCAGCGTGTATTCTGTTCTGCTGCGTGTATTCTGTTCTGCTGCGTGTATTCTGTTCAGCAGCGTGTATTCTGTTCTGCAGCGTGTATTCTGTTCTGCTGCGTGTATTCTGTTCTGCTGCGTGTATTCTGTTCAGCAGCGTGTTTTCTGTTCAGCAGCGTGTATTCTGTTCTGCTGCGTGTATTCTGTTCTGCTGCGTGTATTCTGTTCAGCAGCGTGTTTTCTGTTCAGCAGCGTGTATTCTGTTCTGCTGCGTGTATTCTGTTCTGCTGCGTGTATTCTGTTCTGCAGCGTGTATTCTGTTCTGCTGCGTGTATTCTGTTCTGCTGCGTGTATTCTGTTCAGCAGCGTGTATTCTGTTCTGCTGCGTGTATTCTGTTCTGCAGCGTGTTTTCTGTTCAGCAGCGTGTATTCTGTTCTGCTGCGTGTATTCTGTTCTGCAGCGTGTATTCTGTTCTGCTGCGTGTATTCTGTTCTGCTGCGTGTATTCTGTTCAGCAGCGTGTTTTCTGTTCAGCAGCGTGTATTCTGTTCTGCTGCGTGTATTCTGTTCTGCTGCGTGTATTCTGTTCTGCAGCGTGTATTCTGTTCTGCTGCGTGTATTCTGTTCTGCTGCGTGTATTCTGTTCAGCAGCGTGTATTCTGTTCTGCTGCGTGTATTCTGTTCTGCAGCGTGTTTTCTGTTCAGCAGCGTGTATTCTGTTCTGCTGCGTGGATTCTGTTCAGCAGCGTGTTTTCTGTTCTGCTGCGTATATTTCTGTTCTGCTGCGTGTTTTCTGTTCAGCAGCGTGTATTCTGTTCTGCTGCGTGTATTCTGTTCAGCAGCGTGTATTCTGTTCAGCAGCGTGTTTTCTGTTCAGCAGCGTGTATTCTGTTCAGCAGCGTGTATTCTGTTCAGCAGCGTGTATTCTGTTCAGCAGCGTGTTTTCTGTTCAGCAGCGTGTATTCTGTTCTGCTGCGTGTATTCTGTTCTGCTGCGTGTATTCTGTTCAGCAGCGTGTATTCTGTTCAGCAGCGTGTATTCTGTTCAGCAGCGTGGATTCTGTTCTGCAGCGTGTATTCTGTTCTGCAGCGTGTATTCTGTTCAGCAGCGTGTTTTCTGTTCTGCAGCGTGGATTCTGTTCAGCAGCGTGTTTTCTGTTCTGCAGCGTGTATTCTGTTCTGCAGCGTGTTTTCTGTTCTGCAGCGTGTATTCTGTTCTGCAGCGTGTTTTCTGTTCTGCAGCGTGTATTCTGTTCTGCAGCGTGTATTCTGTTCTGCAGCGTGTTTTCTGTTCTGCAGCGTGTATTCTGTTCTGCAGCGTGTTTTCTGTTCTGCAGCGTGTATTCTGTTCTGCAGCGTGTATTCTGTTCAGCAGCGTGTATTCTGTTCTGCAGTCTTTAGTGTCTTGGAACCATTTGATGCTAATGCATGTGGCGTGCATGCGTGGCTGCTCTGAAACAGGAAGGACTCTATGCATGGCACTCAGCTCGGCCTTGTTTTAACAGAGCGTCGCAGATGTTCTGAATTAACCTGTCGGGCCTGGAACAGCTCACTTCCTGCCTCATAATAGTGCTAGCAGAAATACTCTAATGACATAAATGTCCATATCTATTTAAGGAATTTGAAAGAAGTGCATTGTGAAAAGGGAAGAGGGGAAAATCTCCAAGCCGTCGCTACACAAACAGCCGGGACACCACAGGACAGCCGTGCAGCTTCCTGTGTAAAACAAACAGTGAATGTGAATGTGGGGTTCCTCTCAGTAAGTGCTCTCCTCCTCCGACTGCACCACAAACCTCCATCTGAACATCTCAGGACTAGTTACCTGCACAAGCTGCAGCTTTCTGCTCTCAGTCCACTAACATGTCTATACTTACTTAAAGAAACTCACAAGCTCGTCTCCACCAGATCTAAAGAGGTGCTTTATTGGATTCTTTGTGGAGAAACTCAACTAAATAAATCAACTCAAAACAACAAATCCATTACGAGTGTTAGTCAACTAAGAACTCCTTTAGTTGAGGACGGCACTAGTTTATTTTACCTGCTCTTAAAATCAGTTAACTTGATTTGTCCTAACACTAGCTGTGACAAACTGTCCAGATATGATTGTGTTCTCCTGAGGGAGGTCAACAAGACCTTTTATTTATTTATTCTATATTTTCCAGCACAATGTCGCGTTAGTAACACGCTGCATAAAATACACATTTACATTATTCTTTTCCATTTAACGTGGCTCTATGTAAGAATGACAAATGTCTTGTTAACAGTGACCCTGTGGCCGTTACATCAACGACGGTCAGCGTCCTGTTGCTCGCGCTGCAGAGACGCGATCGGTCAAAACAGTGAGACAACGCAGCTAACACCACTACATCACTACGGTGGTTTACTGCAGCACTCCTGTTTCACCAGACGAGCTTCACCAGAAAGAACTGTGTTTGTGCTTCCGTTGAGTTTGTGTTGGAGTCTGAGTCGTGGTGGCGGCTGGTCGTTTGTCGCATTAACGGACTCCATTTCTAATCAAATACAATTTCTAACCGAGCTGAAGAGAGCGACGGCACTCAGGAGCGCACATGATGTCACATCCGTTGGACTTTCACGGAAAAAACATCCCACATTCTTCACTTTAACAGCGGTCTACAGGCTGAGAGAGGAAACCCTGAAAGGTCTAATAGTTTAGATTCGGTTATAACTTGATTAAATGATTAAAAACATTTAGACGTGTAAAACCCTACATACAGTCCCTTTAAAGAAAATGGAGGTTACATTATTAAATTGAAACCGTTTGCCAGGTTTGCCGTTGAGGTTGTCTTTGCTCATGCTAACTCCCCGTGGTTTCCTCTGTTTATTCCTACAGTGAAACATGATGCGTCGCTGTGTGCCGGATGATTTCTGTCATATTGAATCACTAATGAAGTAAAAGAGAACTCAAATATTACAACGGTATGGTGTAATATGACGTTATCTCTGCAGCTATCTCTTAAACTCCACTGGTTTCTACATCCTAATCTGTGCAGCAGCTCAGAGTCAGACTCCGAGTGAAATGATTCAATTCTTCCAGCGTTAGGAGAGCGTTGGGAGAGCGTTACGAGAGCGTTAGGAGAGCGTTGGGAGAGCGTTAGGAGAGCGTTGGGAGAGCGTTAGGAGAGGGAGGTAGAGGTGACCTGTGGAAATCCGCCGAGGTCCCAGAGAACTCCTGATGTTTGAAGAGTCCCCGTCTGAACAAAGGCCTCTAGTGGCTGGAATCCAGGCCGTCGGCCCGGCAGCAGCCTGTCGAGGCTGGAGGAAGGTGGGGGGTTGAGAATGTAGGGAATGAGACAAAGCTGCTGCCCACCCCCCAACTCCTTTCACTGCTGTCTCTGAGGTCTCTCTTTCTCTCTCTCGCTCTTTCAAACAGCATGGAGGAAGGAGTCCGATACGGCCCAACCAAAAACAACTGAATCCACCTCATCCAGTCCACCGACACAGAAACCGAGTCAACCTGCAACCTTCACACAAAACCTCCCGTCATCTTCATACAAGCACTAACTGAGTCATCTGCATAAGATCTATTAACAGCATAAAGAAGATGAGTCTAAAATGAATGCTGCCAGTGTTCAATAGAACCAAAGTGATACGACACAATAGTGAACTAGAAGAACGCAGACCTCTGACCAGACCTCTGACCAGGCTGTCCCCGACGTCTCGTCCCAGAACGCAGACCTCTGACCAGGCCGTGCCCGACGTCTCGTCCCAGAACGCAGACCTCTGACCAGGCCGTGCCCGACGTCTCACAATGTCAATGGAAGTAAAACACATTTAGTGTATCCGCCCAGTGATTCAGATCTGCTCCACAAGTCTTCATTTCTAGATTTGCTCTTCTATACATCCAGTAGAATTAGTCTGTGAGCAGTTCTAAGTTTTACATCAGCAGTGTGTTTAGAACTAACCGAGGAAGAACTGGATAGTTACCATAAACCTCATCTTACAAAGATACATTTACATTACAAATACAAAATGAAATCCATTTCTTTCTCCTTGCCACACAAGAAAAACCTCCACAGAGCAATATTACTATGTATAACTAGTGATATTGTTCTTTGTTTTAGAGCCATTGAAGAAGCGTCTGCTGGGTCCAGACTCTGATTATCTCTGATTCCAGCTAGGTGGCGACCGTCACCTGGCGAGACACACACACACATCTTCGCTGTTGGTTGAGGCCATGACTTCGCCGGTCAAAGTTCATCAGAGTTGAACTCCACACAATGCAAAGATGTGAATTTGCTTTGCAACCGATAGCAAATGTTTTATTGGCCCCGTCGCTCACATAGAATGGAAGTGAACGGTGAGCGTGCCGTAAGACTTTACAGCCACACTAGAGACTCTGTGAGGCTGAACTTTGGCACTAAACACTAAAGTCAGCATGCTAACATGCTAACATGCTAACATGATGATGAAGGTTCACCATGTTCACCATCTTAGTCCAACCAGGAGTCACCAGCGGAGCGGTGTACAGTATGACGTCATCATGACATCACATGGGTCACAGAAACAGCAAAGACCAGAGAGAGTGAATGAACAGCAGAAACATCCACTGGGAAGAGGTCAAAGGTCATCGACCAGGAGCTCACGGTGGACCGTCTCTAAACAGAGGAAGGCGTTGTGTCATCACATGACGTAAAGAAGGAACTTTGGACAACTGAACCGCCGCCGTCATCACGGAGCAAACTCCATCTGCTGATGAACACTGACAGAAACGTGAAGTCCACCTGCTTTCAACTGAATCTCACAAACTTATAAAGGTCCAGAATGAAAGAATGAGCTTTTCCATTCTCTATTATAATAATATAATAATATTATAATAATAATAATATAATAATATATTGTAGCATCAGTTCAGACTCTTGTTAGTGTTGTTTGATTCAGACTCAGTCTGGAGACCGGCTGTCGGAGGATCTGTTGCACGAAACCCCGTCTCCTCTGTGAGGGACGCCGAGGCTCTAAAATGCGTTTTAATGTCCGACAGCGATCACAATAGCACCGATCACCCCCCCGCCTTCCACATGTTCAGTGTTCACATGCTGTTAGTATCTGAGGATCCTCCAGGCCTCCTCACAGAGCTGCTGGACTAACTGGTCACGGTTCTGCTCATCACCTCTGCCAGACTTTCTTACTCCTCTCCTCCCCCGAGCTCTGATTCCACCGCCGCCGCCGCCGCCGCCGCCGCCGCCGCCGCTTGGCACCTGCCTCCAGCGTCTGACCCGCAGCCAAGAGCAGCAGAGCCTTGTGTGAGACGGGAGACGGGAGGAGACCTCTTCCATTCACACCAGATCAACTCCCCTAAACACACACTCACTCACTCTGCCGCAGCACGCCGCGCTCCCTCGCCCATTCACTTAGTCACTTCCGCTAACGTTTACTGCGGAGGGCATTAGTCTCACAGTAGACTCCATTTAACGGTGATAAGGGCACAGAAAGGGGAGATGGATATGTCCTGGGTGTGAGTTACTGAGGATGTGACTGAAGGGAATGAAACACAAAGAGGCAGCTGTAGGGAGGCAGCGGGACGGGAGGCAGCGGGACGGGAGGCAGCGGGACGGGAGGCAGCGGGACGGGAGGGAGCGGGACGGGAGGCAGCGGGACGGGAGGGAGCGGGACGGGAGGCAGCGGGACGGGAGGCAGCGGGACGGGAGGGAGCGGGACGGGAGGGAGCGGGACGGGAGGCAGCGGGACGGGAGGCAGCGGGACGGGAGGCAGCGGGACGGCTGACCAGAGGAGAGGAACCGGCCGACCAGAGGAGAGGAACCGGCCGACCAGAGGAGAGGAACAGGCCGACCAGAGGAGAGGAACAGGCCGACCAGAGGAGAGGAACAGGCCGACCAGAGGAGAGGAACAGGCCGACCAGAGGAGAGGAACAGGCCGACCAGAGGAGAGGAAAGACCAGCACTATAATATTCTCCTCTTTCCTGCTCTCTCTATACAGATGGTGGTGATTCCTGCCTGCCTGTTTTCATCTGCTGTTTCCCGTCTCCCTTTGTGGTTCTCCTTCAGGATGAACTTTTAGATTCCCCTGGTCCCACTGCACCTCTGATTGGAGCAGGCTCCAGGTACCGGTCCCTCCACCAGTACACCATTGCCGTGGTATTTTCTTGAAAGTAGCTTCAATAAGATGGCACCATAAATACAACTTTAGTTTTTATAATTGTCATTGTTATTATTGCCATGACAACCAGAAGGCCTTCCTGTTCAGGAGGCCAGAGCTTTACTGTAACGGGGACAAACTGTTGAGCTGGTAGCCTGCAGAGGAACCAACACATAAACTCCGATGGCCAGTTGCCATCTGGCAGCAGAGAAGGTTCGCTGCTGAGCACAACTGATGAATGGAGATCTATTGGAGAGCAGAGTCCCCCCCCCCCCTTCAAGCTTTTACTAGCAGAGGAAGCTGGTCAGCTTGGCAGAGCTCCACCTATCCATCTCAGCACCTGCACACAGAGGACAGGACCTGCAGCCACATCATCATCATCATACCGATGAGGGACTGACGCTGGATCAGCCGGGTCCGACTGACCGGTAGCGGTTCCTGCCAGCTGTGTGGTGGTGGTCCAGAGACAAACCCCCGTCACAGACACCCCACCAGCTGACTGAAGGGTCATCATCTCTATCAACACATATCTAAAAGTCAAAAAGCTTTTAACAGTGAACTTATTACACGTAAAAGAACAACACTAGGTGTTACTAGCTCATGTCCACATCGTCTGCCAGCATCAAATGAAATGGGAGTTCAGTAAAATGACAGCGTCTCCCATCACACTACTGCTCTGTCTGAGCCGAAGCCCTCCATGCTTTCATGTAACTTTAGATCATATTACTGGAGTTTAATCTCAGTTAACCAGCAGATAGAAGCCTAAAGCAAAGTCTACAGCAGCTGTTACCATGTGGGATGGAGCTTGAACTAACTGAGGAGTTTTCATTTATCTATTTGATGTAAAAACACGTCTTTAATAATAACTCACTTTAAATCCTTTAAAGTTTGCACACGACCGACTCCATCAGCTCAAATGTTCAAACTATCATTAACTCACCACACGGCACATTTCACATCCTATGTATCTGACAAATGAATGGATTTATTTGGGAAATGAATGGATTATAAAACAAATGAATAAATGAATCCAGCCTGAGCAGATAACCCATCCGTACTGTGCACACCTTCCGTTAAGACTATCTTGTGTTTATCTTTTTAGTGCTTTACTAGTTCTGGAAGTGTGATTTGGGTTTCTGTTATATTCATTCATTCTAGTGTTTCCTGTTTTATTTTGAAAGTCTCTCACCTCTTGTGTCATGTCTGGTTTTACTTCCCGTCCCGCCCTGATCTGTTCCACCTGAGTCTAATAATCACCTGCTCTCCTTTAGTGGATGTAGTCCCTGTGCTGCCTTGTTCCTCCTGCAGTCCTGCCAGTGTTCCTGCTGTTCCTCGTGTCCTCCAGTTAGGACTTAGTTTAGTTTTTTTGACGTTTTTTTAGTTTGTACTTTGTTTTGTTCCTCAGTCTTCCTCAGTTTTTACCACCAGTGACCAGCTTCACAATTAAAGCTTGCTTTTTGTTAACAGTATCTGTCTGCCTTTGGGTCCTCCTCTTAAACACAAACATCACACATTATATACACAATATTTCCATTTTATTCCCCATTAATTCCAATTCATTCCTGATAAGTCCCATGGCAGGTTTCCAGCTTGAATAGTCCCAGAGTGTTGCATCTTTATAGGTTGAAGTGAACAATGAGAACTAAAGAGACTAATGATCGGGCTGACAGTTAAACATTTCCTCCGATGCAGCAGAAAGCAGCTGGAAGGCTTATGAAGACTGTGATTGTGGTCCGGGTGTCAGCAGCACATGACCCCGCAGCAGTCACAGAGGTACACTATCTACGATACACAGCGGACTAGTTGCAGCGCGGCGGCCCGTCTGTAGTTCTGCCAGAAGGGTTGACGTAAAGCACGGAGGCCGCTGCGTGGGTGGATGTTGGTGCGTGTACCTGGGACACGCAGCACAACAAAGGAAACGCTGCTGTAAAACCTCCACCGCTTTATCAGCTCGGTCCAAGAGTTCAGTGGCTGCACACAGCTGGAGACTCACACAGCTGGAGACTCACACAACAGCTGTCAGGATGCATCACAATACTTCTACTGAAATCCACAAAGATGAATTCCAGACAGAAGACGACCAGGAAGTTGTGTTTCTATCTTCCAGGTGACAATACTGTACTACTACTGTATGAAATCCAGCTTCCTGAGAGGAGTTTAACTTTAAGTGTTCACAGTAAACATCATGAAGATTCAGACTAAACCATCCCTCCGTCACAACAACGCTGCATCCAGTCAGGAAGTCCAGTTGGAGTAACAGATGAACGCATTTAAAGGGTTCTACTAGAGACATTTAATGTGGAATTATCATTACTACACATGATAGACTTCCCTCTCAGTGTGGTGTGTCTGTACTGAAGGTGGTTTATAGTAAACAGTTTGTTGTGTTCACAGGTTGCAAAGCGTGAAGGACTTATTATTTGGTGTGGTTCACCTGGTTGTCCTGCTCTGTTAAGCCCCTCGGCGTGCTATCGTGAGTTACTCCAGAGACATTAGACGTGATCTGAAGGCCGCGGCGTCACGCCGGCAGCTGTGGCCTGTTGTTGTTGAAGGAGGAGGATTCAGTGTACGTGCATGTGAACCGAGCAGTTCATTTACTCGCTGCAGCTTTTGAAGCCACCGCGCGGAGCTGATAAGCTGAAGTTGGTCGGTGGAGGATATCCTAAAGATTGTTGGAACACGCCATTCCTTCCAGGAAATGAACATAAATAAACTTTATGACTCTGTTCTTGGAGGCAAACGCTTCTTTTGTTCCCCCTTTGACACATCAAGAAGCCGACGTGACATATGCAGGAGAAAGTTCCTCGCCCGTCCTGGTGGCACTTCTCTAACTGCTCTATCCATCAGGCCTGTTACTGTGGAGCTGATAAACACAGAGGCCTTCAAGCTGTCCCAGGAATCATGAAGTATTCCTGCAGCGGGTGGAGAGTAAACATTCTCTAAGACTGATAACACTATACATTCAGGAGATATCCCCGAACACACATATATACTACGAGAGGACCCTCTGGATGAGAGTTAACATCCACAGATGACCACAGAAGAAGGAAACAGTCCATCATTAAAACCCGGCGGTATATCCAGCGGGGGCCGGGAGAGAGTGTAGAAATGAAACCAGGCTTTTCCGTGCACATTTACACAAATCAGCAGACACAGCTCACACCTGAAGAACACTCACCCATTTCCTGGGTCGCCCTCGGGGTCTTTTCTCCCCGGTCGCCTCGGCTTTCTGTGAACACAAACAGTAGATTAGATGAGTCTTTATCCGGACCATCCCTTCATGACATGAACACTGGATGTTAATGCTGAATGAGCACCAAGACACTGTCAGGTACACGGAGATCACATCAGTGCAGCAGTGGATCTGGAAACTGGGACAGATGTTAACAGACACTGAGACATCGTGTTCCCAGATTATTGAGTACAATGTTCTTATGGCTAATGTCCAAAAAAACGACAACTAGAATGTCACTCGGAGAGCGCAGACCACGAGAGGTCCTTGACCATACAGCCATAAATGAGCACAGAAAATATCCGGCTGCTGGGTCCAGTAGTATAAGAGATCAGCCGCGGACAGACAGACAGACAGATACACACACACAACCAAACGCATGATCTCCCCAGAGATAACTAGAATGGCCCTCGGAGAGCGCAGACCTCCGCCAACGCGTGACTTTAACAACAGATCCCAGCTCCCAGCTGGCGGTACCGTGAGGTGGTCGGCTTGATATTAACACGGTGTGTTTCCGTGTGACGTATCGGCGGATGCCTCTCTCATTCAGCAGCCTTGTTATGTGTGTAGAACGTTACACTACGTTGTCTCTCATCCCGTCAGCTACCGCTTTGTTCTCTCTCACCGCGGACGGACAGCAGCTCCACACATCCACACACACACGTCTCTCTCTGCTCTCAGAAGGAGGCGGGGTCACGCGTCATCAACGCGTCATCAGTTATACTGTGCATGTGTTACACCCTGTGGTCTTCATGCTCAGAATCCGGATCATGATCTGGGTCGCTACCAAAATGGAATGGATCGTTCATTGTGCCACACTCCAACCCTCCGAATCATTTCATTCAAATCCATCATGAACTGTTAGAGTAATCCTGCTAACAAACAAACAGACAAACAAACAAACCAACGCCGGTGAAAACATGACCTCCTGGAGGTAATAAGATCCACGTTTTGATAAACCAGAATTATCTTTTAGGTATAGAAATAAATCCAAGTCAAATACACACTAGAGCACCAGATATGGATTAATCCGCCGCTGAAAATAGTCCCCAACAAACATCCTTCCTGTTTGAGTACGTTAAACTGTTTGAGATGAATATATGATGTATCAGTGAGCTGAAGGGAATGTTCAGATGTATCTCCGTCAGCATGGACGCGGCCCGAGTGTGCACGTTTACAGAGCGCTCTCTTATTGTGAAATGAATACCTGGAATGTCCCCGTGTGTTTGGCTCGTACCTTTCTCACTCAGACAGCAGGATGATGTGATGTATTTGTGGGAACTGGGAGAGATCGGACCTGCAGACCGCCCAGGGCAGTCAAAAGGCCAAACTCTCTGCAGTCATCCACGATTAACAGGACCAGACCCGTGTCAATAATTCATGGAGCAACGCCAGGCTGCCTGTCTCTGGCTGGCAGGCAGGCAGCTGAAATCTTAGTCAAATTGATGACCTGCAATTAATTTGGCAGACAATGACCAGCGAGTATCGGTGGTGGCGGTGGTGTCGGGGCGTGTGTGTGGCTTTCTGCAGCTATTTGGCTCAGAGAACAACAGCAGCTCCTCTGTCACCCCGACACACTGAGTACAAACCACCCAGCCTGGTCACATGACCACAGGTAGAGGGTTTCAACACATCAGCTGCTGGATCCCAGAGTCCAGAAAACACAGGATGCCAGACCTGGACGCCAGACCTGGACGCCAGACCTGGACGCCAGACCTGGACGCCAGACCTGGACGATCCAAACTTACACTAAATGTTGGAGAGGAAAAACTGCCATGTCCATTTTCAAAGGGGTCCCTTGACCTCTGACCTCCAGATCAGTGAATGTAAATGGGTTCTATGGGTACCCACGAGTCTTTGTTTGATTTATAGAAATTGATTTTACAGGGCAAACATCTCCAGAAGAATGAAATGTTCAGACGAAGGCTGTGATATGAATAATAAAATACTGATTTAACTACAGCGACTTTTCTCTTTAAGCTTTCTGGGCGTTAACTATAGTAATAATAATAATATAATATATATAATAATAATGCTCCAAAATGATGTGAAACTACATCGTTTTAATTCAAAAACCTTCAAATCTTCTAGGAGGAGGATGACCAAACCCAATATCTACTTGTATTTTTCAGAATGTAATAATGATTGATGATATTGGCCGATACACACGCCAACATGTGAATCAGCGGCGTACCGGTAGCGCTGGTAACGAGTAGTGTCCCTGATGTACTCCCGGGAGGACGTGGACACGCTGCAGAGCGTAGTACTTCTGTTTATACTACTTCCTGGAGTCTGCTTGTAGATCTGCGTCTACAGGAAGACCTAGTCCGTATATTCTCCGAGGAGGTCGAGGGAGGTGACGAGTCTTACACACACCTTTAATTTGACTAATTACTGCTAATGGAGAGTAAAAAGTCAACTTAAGCTCCAACACAACGATGATGTCTCGTCATGTGATGTTCTGATGCTCTTTCATGACACATATCACGTTGCAGGCCAGCCAATCTGTGTGCTGTAATCCCAGTTCTCTGTTTGGGACGCTGCATTTTTAATGTGGAGACTTAATGGTCTGAAAGACGAAACCCTGTTCAATTAATCATCGGCGTGTTTTATGTGTCTGAGCAGAGAGACGCAGCACGTCTGCAGCGGCATGTCTGCAGCAGGACGTCTGCAGCAGGACATCTGCAGCAGGACGTCTGCAGCAGGACGTCTGCAGCAGCATGTCTGCAGCAGGACGTCTGCAGCAGCACGTCTGCAGCAGGACGTCTGCAGCAGCACGTCTGCAGCAGGACGTCTGCAGCAGGACGTCTGCAGCAGCATGTCTGCAGCAGCACGTCTGCAGCAGGACGTCTGCAGCAGCACGTCTGCGGCAGGACGATTGCAGCAGCACGTCTGCGGCAGGACGTCTGCAGCAGCACGTCTGCGGCAGGACGTCTGCAGCAGGACGTCTGCGGCAGCACGTCTGCGGCAGGACGTCTGCGGCAGCACGTCTGCGGCAGCACGTCTGCGGCAGGACGTCTGCGGCAGGACGTCTGCGGCAGGACGTCTGCGGCAGCTCGTCTGCGGCAGGACGTCTGCGGCAGCACGTCTGCAGCAGCTCTTCTGCAGCAGGACGTCTGCAGCGGCTCGTCTGCAGCGGCTCGTCTGCAGCAAGACGTCTGCAGCAGCTCGTCTGCAGCAGGACGTCTGCAGCAGCACGTCTGCAGCAGCTCGTCTGCAGCAGCTCGTCTGCAGCAGCACGTCTGCAGCAGCTCGTCTGCAGCAGCTCGTCTGCAGCAGGACGTCTGCAGCAGCTCTGACGGTTCCTTCCATAGCCCAAACACAAAAATCACCATCACAAACAGATTCATGTCGCTGCCGCCGCTGTAGTTCAGGTTTGGTTGGGTTTAGGCAGCACATGCCTTGCTCAGGGGGAGGGAAGGATTGTGGTTTGGTTAAAAAAATACTCTGTTAAGGTTAGCAAACCATTTAGGTTAAAAGAGGAACTACTTGTGACTGGTTAAAGAAAGCAAACACTGACTGTTGGGAGGAAACAGGAAGGCTGACACGTCCGTCCACCACGACCTCCTCCCTGCAATGTATAACAGCGTGTCCACACAGACTGAAATTATAATTCAAAGGTCTTTGTCAGTCCAACATACTGTAGGTCATATGTAGGCATGTAAATAGGGGTGTGAGTATACGTCGACGGGGGCGACACTTAGCGATGACAGAACGCAGCCGCCACGCATTGCTGCCGTTCCCGGTGTGGACGAGGGCTTAGAGAGGTTCCTGATCTACATCCTCTACAGTCAAGGCTTCAGTCTGTGTTTACTGAATCGTCTAACAAGGTTGAGAAACCCCCAGCTGAATGTGTGTGTGGGGGGGCTGCGTGGCCACATGTGTGCAGGTGTGAAAGTAGGCCGGGCTTGACCTCCTCTTGAGTTCTGTTTTTTCCAGTTTCCGTGTGAATGTGAACTTTCCGTGTGTGAAACACCACGAACGTCTGCTGTCTGGAAGCCGGTATTCTCATTAGTACAATTCATCAGGACGAGACCGCCACGACACCTCTGGGCCCGCCGCCGAGCGCACGGCCACACAGAACGGGTCAGACTACAGAACGGGTCAGACTACATACTGAAGCATTCACACACTCTGTTCATCCCTCCATCCACCTTCACACCCTAATGGAAGGAATGACTCCTCTGTCATCACTCACAGAGCCTCGTCACTTTAAACAAACGCTGCTCTGCTGAGGACGGGCTCGCGTTAGAGTCATTCAGACCTCAACCAGCAGCTCTCTGTGAATAAAGATCTATTCTTCCAGAGCAGTGTAGATACTACAGTCTATGTTGTGCAGTAATAGTGTAGATACTACAGTCTATGTTGTGCAGTAATAGTGTAGATACTACAGTCTATGTTGTGCAGTAATAGTGTAGATACTACAGTCTATGTTGTGCAGTAATAGTGTAGATACTACAGTCTATGTTGTGCAGTAATAGTGTAGATACTACAGTCTATGTTGTGCAGTAATAGTCCAGATACTAGTCTATGTTCTGCAGTAATAGTCCAGATACTAGTCTATGTTGTGCAGTAATAGTCCAGATACTACAGTCTATGTTGTGCAGTAATAGTCCAGATACTAGTCTATGTTGTGCAGTAATAGTCCAGATACTACAGTCTATGTTGTGCAGTAATAGTGTAGATACTACAGTCTATGTTCTGCAGTAATAGTCCAGATACTACAGTCTATGTTCTGCAGTAATAGTCCAGATACTAGTCTATGTTCTGCAGTAATAGTCCAGATACTAGTCTATGTTCTGCAGTAATAGTGTAGATACTACAGTCTATGTTGTGCAGTAATAGTGTAGATACTACAGTCTATGTTCTGCAGTAATAGTGTAGATACTACAGTCTATGTTGTGCAGTAATAGTCCAGATACTATACTCTATGTTCTGCAGTAATAGTGTAGATACTACAGTCTATGTTCTGCAGTAATAGTCCAGATACTAGTCTATGTTCTGCAGTAATAGTGTAGATACTACAGTCTATGTTGTGCAGTAATAGTCCAGATACTATACTCTATGTTCTGCAGTAATAGTGTAGATACTACAGTCTATGTTCTGCAGTAATAGTCCAGATACTAGTCTATGTTCTACAGTAATAGTGTAGATACTACAGTCTATGTTGTGCAGTAATAGTGTAGATACTACAGTCTATGTTGTGCAGTAATAGTGTAGATACTACAGTCTATGTTCTGCAGTAATAGTGTAGATACTATAGTCTATGTTGTGCAGTAATAGTCCAGATACTACAGTCTATGTTGTGCAGTAATAGTGTAGATACTACAGTCTATGTTCTGCAGTAATAGTCCAGATACTAGTCTATGTTCTGCAGTAATAGTCCAGATACTACAGTCTATGTTCTGCAGTAATAGTGTAGATACTACAGTCTATGTTGTGCAGTAATAGTCCAGATACTACAGTCTATGTTGTGCAGTAATAGTCCAGATACTACAGTCTATGTTCTGCAGTAATAGTCCAGATACTACAGTCTATGTTCTGCAGTAATAGTGTAGATACTACAGTCTATGTTCTGCAGTAATAGTCCAGATACTACAGTCTATGTTCTGCAGTAATAGTGTAGATACTACAGTCTATGTTGTGCAGTAATAGTCCAGATACTAGTCTATGTTCTGCAGTAATAGTGTAGATACTACAGTCTATGTTGTGCAGTAATAGTCCAGATACTACAGTCTATGTTCTGCAGTAATAGTGTAGATACTATACTCTATGTTGTGCAGTAATAGTGTAGATACTACAGTCTATGTTGTGCAGTAATAGTGTAGATACTACAGTCTATGTTGTGCAGTAATAGTGTAGATACTACAGTCTATGTTGTGCAGTAATAGTCCAGATACTACAGTCTATGTTCTGCAGTAATAGTGTAGATACTATACTCTATGTTGTGCAGTAATAGTGTAGATACTACAGTCTATGTTGTGCAGTAATAGTCCAGATACTACAGTCTATGTTGTGCAGTAATAGTCCAGATACTACAGTCTATGTTCTGCAGTAATAGTGTAGATACTACAGTCTATGTTGTGCAGTAATAGTCCAGATACTACAGTCTATGTTCTGCAGTAATAGTGTAGATACTACAGTCTATGTTGTGCAGTAATAGTCCAGATACTACAGTCTATGTTGTGCAGTAATAGTCCAGATACTACAGTCTATGTTCTGCAGTAATAGTGTAGATACTACAGTCTATGTTGTGCAGTAATAGTCCAGATACTATAGTCTATGTTCTGCAGTAATAGTGTAGATACTACAGTCTATGTTGTGCAGTAATAGTCCAGATACTACAGTCTATGTTGTGCAGTAATAGTCCAGATACTACAGTCTATGTTCTGCAGTAATAGTCCAGATACTACAGTCTATGTTGTGCAGTAATAGTGTAGATATTATAGTCTATGTTGTGCAGTAATAGTCCAGATACTACAGTCTATGTTCTGCAGTAATAGTGTAGATACTACAGTCTATGTTGTGCAGTAATAGTCCAGATACTACAGTCTATGTTCTGCAGTAATAGTGTAGATACTACAGTCTATGTTCTGCAGTAATAGTCCAGATACTATAGTCTATGTTCTGCAGTAATAGTCCAGATACTACAGTCTATGTTCTGCAGTAATAGTCCAGATACTATAGTCTATGTTGTGCAGTAATAGTCCAGATACTATAGTCTATGTTCTGCAGTAATAGTCCAGATACTACAGTCTATGTTCTGCAGTAATAGTGTAGATACGATAGTCTATGTTGTGCAGTAATAGTGTAGATACTATAGTCTATGTTGTGCAGTAATAGTCCAGATACTACAGTCTATGTTCTGCAGTAATAGTCCAGATACTACAGTCTATGTTGTGCAGTAATAGTCCAGATACTACAGTCTATGTTGTGCAGTAATAGTCCAGATACTATACTCTATGTTCTGCAGTAATAGTGTAGATACTACAGTCTATGTTCTGCAGTAATAGTGTAGATACTACAGTCTATGTTGTGCAGTAATAGTGTAGATACTACAGTCTATGTTCTGCAGTAATAGTCCAGATACTACAGTCTATGTTCTGCAGTAATAGTGTAGATACTACAGTCTATGTTCTGCAGTAATAGTGTAGATACTACAGTCTATGTTCTACAGTAATAGTGTAGATACTACAGTCTATGTTCTGCAGTAATAGTGTAGATACTACAGTCTATGTTGTGCAGTAATAGTCCAGATACTACAGTCTATGTTCTGCAGTAATAGTGTAGATACTACAGTCTATGTTGTGCAGTAATAGTCCAGATACTACAGTCTATGTTGTGCAGTAATAGTCCAGATACTACAGTCTATGTTCTGCAGTAATAGTGTAGATACTATACTCTATGTTGTGCAGTAATAGTGTAGATACTAGTCTATGTTGTGCAGTAATAGTGTAGATACTACAGTCTATGTTGTGCAGTAATAGTGTAGATACTACAGTCTATGTTGTGCAGTAATAGTCCAGATACTACAGTCTATGTTCTGCAGTAATAGTGTAGATACTATACTCTATGTTGTGCAGTAATAGTGTAGATACTACAGTCTATGTTGTGCAGTAATAGTCCAGATACTACAGTCTATGTTGTGCAGTAATAGTCCAGATACTACAGTCTATGTTCTGCAGTAATAGTGTAGATACTACAGTCTATGTTGTGCAGTAATAGTCCAGATACTACAGTCTATGTTCTGCAGTAATAGTGTAGATACTACAGTCTATGTTGTGCAGTAATAGTCCAGATACTACAGTCTATGTTGTGCAGTAATAGTCCAGATACTACAGTCTATGTTCTGCAGTAATAGTGTAGATACTACAGTCTATGTTGTGCAGTAATAGTCCAGATACTATAGTCTATGTTCTGCAGTAATAGTGTAGATACTACAGTCTATGTTGTGCAGTAATAGTCCAGATACTAGTCTATGTTCTGCAGTAATAGTGTAGATACTACAGTCTATGTTGTGCAGTAATAGTCCAGATACTATAGTCTATGTTCTGCAGTAATAGTCCAGATACTACAGTCTATGTTGTGCAGTAATAGTCCAGATACTACAGTCTATGTTGTGCAGTAATAGTGTAGATATTATAGTCTATGTTGTGCAGTAATAGTCCAGATACTACAGTCTATGTTCTGCAGTAATAGTGTAGATACTACAGTCTATGTTGTGCAGTAATAGTCCAGATACTACAGTCTATGTTCTGCAGTAATAGTGTAGATACTACAGTCTATGTTCTGCAGTAATAGTCCAGATACTATAGTCTATGTTCTGCAATAATAGTCCAGATACTACAGTCTATGTTCTGCAGTAATAGTCCAGATACTATAGTCTATGTTGTGCAGTAATAGTCCAGATACTATAGTCTATGTTCTGCAGTAATAGTCCAGATACTACAGTCTATGTTCTGCAGTAATAGTGTAGATACGATAGTCTATGTTGTGCAGTAATAGTGTAGATACTATAGTCTATGTTGTGCAGTAATAGTCCAGATACTACAGTCTATGTTCTGCAGTAATAGTCCAGATACTACAGTCTATGTTGTGCAGTAATAGTCCAGATACTACAGTCTATGTTGTGCAGTAATAGTCCAGATACTATACTCTATGTTCTGCAGTAATAGTGTAGATACTACAGTCTATGTTCTGCAGTAATAGTGTAGATACTACAGTCTATGTTGTGCAGTAATAGTGTAGATACTACAGTCTATGTTCTGCAGTAATAGTCCAGATACTACAGTCTATGTTCTGCAGTAATAGTGTAGATACTACAGTCTATGTTC
Organism: Sebastes fasciatus; assembly: GCF_043250625.1. NCBI lineage: Eukaryota > Metazoa > Chordata > Actinopteri > Perciformes > Sebastidae > Sebastes > Sebastes fasciatus. Next base: position 461,554 of record NC_133817.1, on the reverse strand, counting down.
TGCAGTAATAGTGTAGATACTACAGTCTATGTTCTACAGTAATAGTGTAGATACTACAGTCTATGTTCTGCAGTAATAGTGTAGATACTACAGTCTATGTTGTGCAGTAATAGTCCAGATACTACAGTCTATGTTCTGCAGTAATAGTGTAGATACTACAGTCTATGTTGTGCAGTAATAGTCCAGATACTACAGTCTATGTTGTGCAGTAATAGTCCAGATACTACAGTCTATGTTCTGCAGTAATAGTGTAGATACTATACTCTATGTTGTGCAGTAATAGTGTAGATACTAGTCTATGTTGTGCAGTAATAGTGTAGATACTACAGTCTATGTTGTGCAGTAATAGTGTAGATACTACAGTCTATGTTGTGCAGTAATAGTCCAGATACTACAGTCTATGTTCTGCAGTAATAGTGTAGATACTATACTCTATGTTGTGCAGTAATAGTGTAGATACTACAGTCTATGTTGTGCAGTAATAGTCCAGATACTACAGTCTATGTTGTGCAGTAATAGTCCAGATACTACAGTCTATGTTCTGCAGTAATAGTGTAGATACTACAGTCTATGTTGTGCAGTAATAGTCCAGATACTACAGTCTATGTTCTGCAGTAATAGTGTAGATACTACAGTCTATGTTGTGCAGTAATAGTCCAGATACTACAGTCTATGTTGTGCAGTAATAGTCCAGATACTACAGTCTATGTTCTGCAGTAATAGTGTAGATACTACAGTCTATGTTGTGCAGTAATAGTCCAGATACTATAGTCTATGTTCTGCAGTAATAGTGTAGATACTACAGTCTATGTTGTGCAGTAATAGTCCAGATACTAGTCTATGTTCTGCAGTAATAGTGTAGATACTACAGTCTATGTTGTGCAGTAATAGTCCAGATACTATAGTCTATGTTCTGCAGTAATAGTCCAGATACTACAGTCTATGTTGTGCAGTAATAGTCCAGATACTACAGTCTATGTTCTGCAGTAATAGTGTAGATATTATAGTCTATGTTGTGCAGTAATAGTCCAGATACTACAGTCTATGTTCTGCAGTAATAGTGTAGATACTACAGTCTATGTTGTGCAGTAATAGTCCAGATACTACAGTCTATGTTCTGCAGTAATAGTGTAGATACTACAGTCTATGTTCTGCAGTAATAGTCCAGATACTATAGTCTATGTTCTGCAGTAATAGTCCAGATACTACAGTCTATGTTCTGCAGTAATAGTCCAGATACTATAGTCTATGTTGTGCAGTAATAGTCCAGATACTATAGTCTATGTTGTGCAGTAATAGTCCAGATACTACAGTCTATGTTCTGCAGTAATAGTGTAGATACTATAGTCTATGTTGTGCAGTAATAGTGTAGATACTACAGTCTATGTTGTGCAGTAATAGTCCAGATACTACAGTCTATGTTCTGCAGTAATAGTCCAGATACTACAGTCTATGTTGTGCAGTAATAGTCCAGATACTACAGTCTATGTTGTGCAGTAATAGTCCAGATACTACAGTCTATGTTGTGCAGTAATAGTCCCCAGACTATACTCTATGTTCCTGCAGTAATAGTGTAGATACTACAGTCTATGTTGTGCAGTAATAGTGTAGATACTACAGTCTATGTTCTGCCCAGTAATAGTCCAGATACTACAGTCTATGTTCTGCAGTAATAGTGTAGATACTACAGTCTATGTTCTGCAGTAATAGTGTAGATACTACAGTCTATGTTCTGCAGTAATAGTGTAGATACTACAGTCTATGTTCTACAGTAATAGCTGTAGATCTACAGTCTATGTTCTGCAGTAATAGTGTAGATACTATACTCTATGTTGTGCAGTAATAGTCCAGATACTACAGTCTATGTTCTGCAGTAATAGTTCCAGTGGAGGTGTTGCAGTGCGGTTGTTTCTACTTCCAAGCTGCTGGATCTGTGTCAGAGATTGCAGATTGATGTGGGGGGGGAAGTGAACTTTTAAAGAGTATAAGTTAAAGGTGTGGGCCGAGCCGGGACGCTTTCATCTGGAAAGATTGATATCTGCAGTGTTTATCATAACAATACCAGATGAGATGAGACCGGATTACAGCGAGAGCAGAGTGCTTCTGGGAATGTTTACAGTGGTTCATGGTGGCAACGGAGCACTAAGGCTGCTGTCATCGGGAGCCTAACACCGCTTCATCTGGCTAATGAATGAAGACACGGGACCGGACCCGGCACCCGGCACCCGGCCCCAGACCCCGGCACCCGGCACCCGGCACCCGGCACCCGGCACCCGGCACCCGGCACCAACCAACAGAGCACTAAGGCTGCTGTCATCAGGAGCCTAAAGCCCGGGCCACACAGCGCGCATCATGCTCGCGTGACGGCAACGTCGCGTGTTGTTTTTTATTTCGGCGTCCATGTTAACAGGTTAGAGTGGACACACTGCCCGCATGAGACGCACGTCAGACGCGCGTCAGACGCACGTCAGACGTGCGTCTATTTTATAGAATAGAAGGCTCGCCTATTTTTCACGCTTGCCGCTTACCTCTCGGCTGCGTCTCCCAGCAGCAACAGACAGTGAAGGTGATCTATTGACAGTATATGAGCAAGATTACTACAGTTTCCATGTCTAGACATCTGTAGAATATGTCACTGACCATCAATATTTTACACTTCCTATCTAGATTTCAAAATAAAAGTCCTCTAGCGTTTTTAGTGCACAGAATCATTCATTCATTAACACAATGCTTTTATTCTGAAATACTCTAAATAAAGCAG
>NC_133817.1:431369-458593 GCF_043250625.1 Sebastes fasciatus | reverse complement strand
GTAACTTTATTGTTCTTTCTTTTAGAGGTGTTATTTAATTTTTTTAAAGATATTTAATAATGATTTTCGTTTTCTAAAGGTTAACAAATAACGAAACTGTTTATTTTGCTTTGTTTTATAATAATAAAAAAAAAAAAACACTTTACTTATATTTATCATTCTGAAATACTTCAGGTGTTTTTCTCCATCAAGGCGCAGTTCAGCAACAAGGTGGTGAAAAGCTCCAAGTTGCCTGAGATGTCGGAACATCAGCATTTATAATGTAAATTGCTGTCCCGCCCCAGATGTAAATTAAGTCGTTTTCGATAAAAGCCGCAACCTGGAATGCTGTAGAACAAATGTTGTTTAAAACTGTGCCAGTCAAAGTGAAGAGGGATTGCTGTAGGCTCTCTCTTACTACTAATGTATTTATTTATTTTTTTGTATTAATATATAGCCCACAGAAATCCCTCTTCACTGTCAATGAAGAGGGATTTATATATATATATATATATATATATATATATATATATATATATATATAGCCCATATAAATCCCTCTTCACTGTCAATGAAGAGGGATTTATATATATATATATATATATATATATATATATATATTTATATATATATATATATAAAATCCCTCTTCACTGTCAATGAAGAGGGATTTATATATATATATATATATATATATATATATATATAGCCCATATAAATCCCTCTTCACTGTCAATGAAGAGGGATTTATATATATATATATATATATATATATAGCCCATATAAATCCCTCCTCATTGTCAGTGAAGAGGGATTTATATATATATAAATCCCTCTTCACTGACAGAAAAGAGGGATTTATATGGGCTATATATTAATATTTATGTATGAATTTATTTGCTTGTTTTTAATAATATTTACAAATTACCACACAGTTCTTACCCTTTTTTGTCTTCAATAAATATAAATCACATTTATTATGAAGTTAAATGGCCATTAAAAGGCAAACTCTATGTAGAAAGAAAGGGCTGTCAGCAACAGCAAAAACACAGCTGACAGGTAGCTCCGGGACGCTCCCGAGACGTGGGTAACTCGCGTCTAGTGTGAACACCCTAGGTGGGCATGACGCGGCCATGACGTGACGCTGCCGTCACGCGAGCATGATGCGCGCTGTGTGGCCCCGGCGTAACACTGCTTCATCTGGCTAATGAATGAAGACACAGGGACCGGCCCCAAACCCGGCATCCGGCACCTGGCCCCGGCCCACGGCACCGGCACCAGGCACCTGGCGCCCCGGCCCCGGCCCACGGCACCGGCACCGGCACCAGGCACCTGGCGCCCCGGCCCCGGCCCCGGCCCCGGCCCCGGCCCCGGCCCCGGCCCCGGCCCCGGCCCCGGCCCCGGCCCCGGCCCCGGCCCCGGCACCCGCCACCCTCCACCCGGCCCCGGCCCCAGCCTCGCCTCGCTCACAACGACGGCATCACAATCCCAAAAACGTTAGCTGTAATATTGCTGTGAAATTCCCAAAGCTTTTGTCGGGATCATCTTTTCTTTACTTTAATCTGGGCTCATTCATCAACCCGTATCTCTCGTGCACACAGTCTCCTCTCGTGCACACCGTCTCCTCTCTGTGTACACAGTGTGTGAGAGTGCTGCTGAGTTATGGCCGCGTGGTTCTTTCATCACAAACAGGTTCCTGTGTTCTCAGACGTGTGTTCATGTTTCTATTGTTCCAGGTATGCTGCTCTTTCACACTGGAACATGCTTGTATAGGAGAACATGTACAGGTATAGGAGAACATGTACAGGTATAGGAGAACATGTACAGGTATAGGAGAACATGTACAGGTATAGGAGAACATGTACAGGTATAGGAGAACATGTACAGGTATAGAAGAACATGTACAGGTATAGGAGAACATGTACAGGTATAGGAGAACATGTACAGGTATAGGAGAACATGTACAGGTATAGGAGAACATGTACAGGTATAGGAGAACATGTACAGGTATAGGAGAACATGTACAGGTATAGGAGAACATGTACAGGTGTCAACTGGAGACATTCCTGTGGCACTTTCTTTCTACTCGTACACAACCTGAACAGTTACCCAGAGCACCCTGCTCTGCTGCCTCCACATAGACGTATGTATACTCAACGTTAACAGGCTCAGTACAGTACAGTACAGTACTGTACTGTACTGTACTGTGGGCCAATAAGACACCTGAGTTCGATCAAAGAACTGATCTGAGCAGACTTCTAATGTCACACGCTTAGAATCGCACAACGACACGTGGTTAACGTTCAGAAAGGATTGATTAGGTTTAGGCAATAACAGCCGTCCTCAGTGGACCTGCTGACCTAACGCTACGTAACTAGCGTAAAGTCAACGTTTCCTTTTGGTTTCACGCGGGACATGAACAACAGCCTGAACCGCACCAGAGTCCACTCGGAAGCGGACCGAGACCCACCTTCTCAGGTGGACCGGAGTTCGGTTGTTTGGTCCACACAGAGCTGGATGAGCTTTAACACCGGCCCAAACAAAGCTAACTGGACAAACAGACCTAAGTTTGTTTTAACTGAACCAAACGGGTTATGCGTAAAAGCAAACTTAGCGACCTGTTTCTGTAGCAACGGGACAGAAAAACAGCTTAACAAACAATCTACTCACGGGAACAATCCATGATTATCTCCTTTAGTTGGTCAGATATCTAACAACCCAAAGTTCTACCAAAGTTACTGGTGACACAGAAATCTATCAAGCAATATCTCTGTCAATGTTACTGCTAATGAAAAGATCAATACACCGATGGAAAGCTGTTCTAACGGTGTTTTGTTGGTCAATCTATCATGAAGGCAAGGGGGTGAAGTTTGACCCTGAAGTGACCTTCATGCTCCTTATAGGTTTACACATTTTGCTCAGGTTAGTAGCGTTTAAAAATCAAGAGGTAATAAAACATGTCTGTTATCTTCTGAGATCTGATCTCATCAGATGGACACACTGTGGAAATCATCAAGACTCAGAAAATCAGTTTCCTGCAACATTTTGGAATATCGCATGAGTGCGTGCGTGCGTGCGTGCGTGCGTGCGTGCGTGCGTGCGTGCGTGCGTGCGTGCGTGCGTGCGTGCGTCCGTCATTCAGGTGCTCCTCACCTTCTGCGCCGCCTTGGAGGGGCCCTTGTTCTTGCTTCCTTTGGGGCGGCCCCTCGGTCGCTTGGGGACAGGCTCTCCACTGGGCTCCTGAAAGGGACGGGGGGACATGACGTGGGTGTCGAGGACAGGAGGACAGGAGGACACGAGGACAGGAGGACAGGAAACTAAGATTTGAACCCCCCCCATTTGATCATTGCTTTATGGGTAAGACCAAAAGAAGGACAACGGTTGTGTGTGTGTGTGTGTGTGTGTGTGTGTGTGTGTGTGTGTGTGTGTGTGTGTGTGTGTGTGTGTGTGTGTGTGTTATTATCCTCACACTGAACTCCATCAGTATCTCTCTCATGGTGATGAACCATGAACCTGAGTGTTTGAAGATGTGAGTCTGTCTATCATCTAGTCATCTACTGTATTCTCAGCTGCAGGCTGCTGTGTCTCTGTGTCTCTGTGTCTCTGTGTCTCTGAGTCTCTGTGTCTCTGAGCCGGTCCGGTTCCTCTGAGCTACAGAAACACTGCAGCCGGCGGTGGACCTGGACATCATTCTGATTCTGATTCTGGTTCTGGTTCTGGTGGGAAGTTTTTGGTGGGAAAGTGAGAGAGTTTCTGTGAATGACTTTCTGTTTACAGATGTGAATCACTGGTGAGTCAGAGCCCTGCAGGACTACAGGCATCCTCCATACTATATATAGTATATATATATATACTATATACTATATATATAGTATATATACTATATATACTATATATACTATACACTATATATATATTATATAATATATATACTATATACTATATATAGTATATATACTATATATAGTATATATACTATATATAGTATATATACTATATATATAGTATATACTATATATAGTATATATACTATATATACTATATATACTATACACTATATATATATTATATAATATATATACTATATACTATATATAGTATATATACTATATACTATATATATAGTATATATATATATATACTATATATACTATACACTATATATATATTATATAATATATATACTATATACTATATATAGTATATATACTATATATATTATATATAGTATATATACTATACACTATATATACTATATATATAGTATATACTATATATATAGTATATAGTATATACTATATATACTCTCCTCTTTAGACTCATGTTGTCAATTAAAGATTATCAGCCAGAGCCAAGAAACATTCCTCATCATGTCCTATATAAGAGATGTCTGCTGAATACATACATATATATATATGTATGTATATATATATATATGTATGTATATATATATATATGTATGTATATATATATGTATGTATTCAGCAGACATAAAGGAGGTTATATTTTTATGTTTTTTATTGTTTATACTTATTTTATTTATCATCATTATAGGGTTTTATTTAATCAACATTTCTGCTCTTTTATTCTTTTATTTTATTACAATGTTATTATTTTAACACAATCTGCTTATTTTGTGTAGTTTCATCATTTGTATTATTTATTTGTATTGTTATTGATCTTTTATAATCTTTAATACTCATCTCTCTTAGTGCTTCCTCATTCACTGAACTTGATCTGGTTGTTTTGGTGCATTAGTCTCTGAATGCATTAATCCATCATCTGTCCTGCTGATCTGCGTCGGACTGGTTTGAAAGGTGCTTTATCGATACAGTTTGATTGATTGATTGATATTAAACAACAGGAGGTCTACCAGCCAGAGAAGCTGCTTCACCGTCCACATGGAACAATCAGTTACCAGTTTAACTTTACACCAGAACCAGAACCACAACCAGAGCCAGAGCAGCATCATGGAGCAGATGTCGGTACCGGTCTTGTAGTCGGGTCTAAAGTTAGACCTGGACTCTCCGACCACAGTGAAGCTCATCTCGGTCTCCAGACTGGTTCTGGTTCCGTGCGTCCTCAGCGCGCCTGCAGCGGGACTCTAACTTACTTTGGGGGGTTTCCTGGGTCTCCCGGGCCTCCTCTTCTGGGTCTGGGTCTCCGGACCCCCGGTGGCCCCGGTGGTCTCCTGAGAACCGGAGCTCTCCCCGGCCCCGGTGGCCTCGTCCCCGCGGCCGCTCATGGTCCCGGTTCCCGGTGCTGCTGCTGCGCCTCCGTTCCAGTAGAGAGAGTTCCTGTATTCCACCTCGAAGTGTCCCCCTTCAGGCTGCAGGACAGAACAGAACACGAGACAGAAGAACCGGGGGGGCTCGGCTAGGACGCACCGCAGCGGCGGCACCGGCACCGGAGCAGCGGAGAGGACAGACCGGATCAGCCCTGCACGGAGCGGCTCAGAAGAGTGAGACGGCCCCCCCCACACAGACCAACACACACCAGGACCCGGGAGGAGGAGGAGGAGAGGAGGAGAGGAAGGAAGGGAAGGAAGGGAAAAAAGAAAGAAATCACCTCTCCTCTGGAGGGGGGGGGGGACTGGAGGTCTGGAGGGGATCCAGAGAGAGACCGAGAGGAGCCGGAGTCCTGGCAGAGAGCCAGACATGCAGCTGCATTTATGAATTAAATTCACATTTTCACACCTTGCAATGGAATCTGGAGAGGAGGTCGTGTTGCTCTGTCGTGGAGAAGAGGTGGTGTTGCTCTGGCTCTACCTATCTGGCGTGGAGAGGAGGTTGTGTTGCTCTGGCTCTACCTATCTGGCGTGGAGAGGAGGTTGTGTTGCTCTGGCTCTACCTATCTGGCGTGGAGAGGAGGTTGTGTTGCTCTGGCTCTACATATCTGGTGTGGAGAGGAGGTTGTGTTGCTCTGGCTCTACATATCTGGTGTGGAGAGGAGGTCGTGTTGCTCTGGCTCTACATATCTGGCATGGAGAGGAGGTTGTGTTGCTCTGTCTCTACCTGTTTGGTGTGGAGAGGAGGTCGTGTTGCTCTGGCTCTACATATCTGGTGTGGAGAGGAGGTGGTGTTGCTCTGGCTCTACCTATCTGGCGTGGAGAGGAGGTCGTGTTGCTCTGGCTCTACCTATCTGGCGTGGAGAGGAGGTCGTGTTGCTCTGGCTCTACCTATCTGGCGTGGAGAGGAGGTTGTGTTGCTCTGGCTCTACCTATATGGCGTGGAGAGGAGGTTGTGTTGCTCTGGCTCTACCTATCTGGCGTGGAGAGAAGGTCGTGTTGCTCTGGCTCTACATATCTGGTGTGGAGAGGAGGTTGTGTTGCTCTGGCTCTACATATCTGGTGTGGAGAGGAGGTCGTGTTGCTCTGGCTCTACATATCTGGCATGGAGAGGAGGTTGTGTTGCTCTGTCTCTACCTGTTTGGTGTGGAGAGGAGGTCGTGTTGCTCTGGCTCTACATATCTGGTGTGGAGAGGAGGTGGTGTTGCTTTGGCTCTACCTATCTGGCGTGGAGAGGAGGTCGTGTTGCTCTGGCTCTACCTATCTGGCGTGGAGAGGAGGTCGTGTTGCTCTGGCTCTACCTATCTGGCGTGGAGAGGAGGTTGTGTTGCTCTGGCTCTACCTATATGGCGTGGAGAGGAGGTTGTGTTGCTCTGGCTCTACCTATCTGGCGTGGAGAGAAGGTCGTGTTGCTCTGGCTCTACATATCTGGCGTGGAGAGGAGGTCGTGTTGCTCTGGCTCTACCTATCTGGCGTGGAGAGGAGGTCGTGTTGCTCTGGCTCTACCTATCTGGCGTGGAGAGGAGGTTGTGTTGCTCTGGCTCTACCTATATGGCGTGGAGAGGAGGTTGTGTTGCTCTGGCTCTACCTATCTGGCGTGGAGAGAAGGTCGTGTTGCTCTGACTCTACATATCTGGTGTGGAGAGGAGGTTGTGTTGCTCTGTCTCTACCTGTTTGGTGTGGAGAGGAGGTTGTGTTGCTCTGGCTCTACATATCTGGCGTGGAGAGGAGGTTGTGTTGCGCTGGCTCTACCTATCTGGCGTGGAGAGGAGGTCGTGTTGCTCTGGCTCTACCTATCTGGCGTGGAGAGGAGGTTGTGTTGCTCTGTCTCTACCTGTTTGGCGTGGAGAGGAGGTCGTGTTGCTCTGGCTCTACATATCTGGCGTGGAGAGGAGGTCGTGTTGCTCTGGCTCTACATATCAGGCGTGGAGAGGAGGTTGTGTTGCGCTGGCTCTACATATCTGGCGTGGAGAGGAGGTCGTGTTGCTCTGGCTCTACCTATCTGGCGTGGAGAGGAGGTTGTGTTGCTCTGTCTCTACCTGTTTGGCGTGGAGAGGAGGTTGTGTTGCTCTGGCTCTACATATCTGGCGTGGAGAGGAGGTTGTGTTGCTCTGTCTCTACCTGTTTGGTGTGGAGAGGAGGTCGTGTTGCTCTGGCTCTACATATCTGGCATGGAGAGGAGGTTGTGTTGCTCTGGCTCTACATATCTGGTGTGGAGAGGAGGTCGTGTTGCTCTGGCTCTACATATCTGGTGTGGAGAGGAGGTTGTGTTGCTCTGTCTCTACCTGTTTGGTGTGGAGAGGAGGTTGTGTTGCTCTGGCTCTACATATCTGGCGTGGAGAGGAGGTTGTGTTGCGCTGGCTCTACCTATCTGGCGTGGAGAGGAGGTCGTGTTGCTCTGGCTCTACCTATCTGGCGTGGAGAGGAGGTTGTGTTGCTCTGTCTCTACCTGTTTGGCGTGTAGAGGAGGTTGTGTTGCTCTGGCTCTACATATCTGGCGTGGAGAGGAGGTTGTGTTGCTCTGTCTCTACCTGTTTGGTGTGGAGAGGAGGTCGTGTTGCTCTGGCTCTACATATCTGGCATGGAGAGGAGGTTGTGTTGCTCTGGCTCTACATATCTGGTGTGGAGAGGAGGTCGTGTTGCTCTGGCTCTATCTATCTGGTGTGGAGAGGAGGTTGTGTTGCTCTGGCTCTACCTATCTGGTGTGGAGAGGAGGTTGTGTTGCTCTGGCTCTACCTATCTGGCGTGGAGAGAAGGTAGTGTTGCTCTGACTCTACATATCTGGTGTGGAGAGGAGGTTGTGTTGCTCTGTCTCTACCTGTTTGGTGTGGAGAGGAGGTTGTGTTGCTCTGGCTCTACATATCTGGCGTGGAGAGGAGGTTGTGTTGCGCTGGCTCTACCTATCTGGCGTGGAGAGGAGGTCGTGTTGCTCTGGCTCTACCTATCTGGCGTGGAGAGGAGGTTGTGTTGCTCTGTCTCTACCTGTTTGGCGTGGAGAGGAGGTCGTGTTGCTCTGGCTCTACATATCTGGCGTGGAGAGGAGGTCGTGTTGCTCTGGCTCTACATATCTGGCGTGGAGAGGAGGTTGTGTTGCGCTGGCTCTACATATCTGGCGTGGAGAGGAGGTCGTGTTGCTCTGGCTCTACCTATCTGGCGTGGAGAGGAGGTTGTGTTGCTCTGTCTCTACCTGTTTGGCGTGGAGAGGAGGTCGTGTTGCTCTGGCTCTACATATCTGGCGTGGAGAGGAGGTTGTGTTGCTCTGTCTCTACCTGTTTGGTGTGGAGAGGAGGTCGTGTTGCTCTGGCTCTACATATCTGGCATGGAGAGGAGGTTGTGTTGCTCTGGCTCTACATATCTGGTGTGGAGAGGAGGTCGTGTTGCTCTGGCTCTACATATCTGGTGTGGAGAGGAGGTTGTGTTGCTCTGTCTCTACCTGTTTGGTGTGGAGAGGAGGTTGTGTTGCTCTGGCTCTACATATCTGGCGTGGAGAGGAGGTTGTGTTGCGCTGGCTCTACCTATCTGGCGTGGAGAGGAGGTCGTGTTGCTCTGGCTCTACCTATCTGGCGTGGAGAGGAGGTTGTGTTGCTCTGTCTCTACCTGTTTGGCGTGGAGAGGAGGTCGTGTTGCTCTGGCTCTACATATCTGGCGTGGAGAGGAGGTTGTGTTGCTCTGTCTCTACCTGTTTGGTGTGGAGAGGAGGTCGTGTTGCTCTGGCTCTACATATCTGGCATGGAGAGGAGGTTGTGTTGCTCTGGCTCTACATATCTGGTGTGGAGAGGAGGTCGTGTTGCTCTGGCTCTACATATCTGGTGTGGAGAGGAGGTTGTGTTGCTCTGTCTCTACCTGTTTGGTGTGGAGAGGAGGTCGTGTTGCTCTGGCTCTACATATCTGGTGTGGAGAGGAGGTGGTGTTGCTTTGGCTCTACCTATCTGGCGTGGAGAGGAGGTCGTGTTGCTCTGGCTCTACCTATCTGGCGTGGAGAGGAGGTCGTGTTGCTCTGGCTCTACCTATCTGGCGTGGAGAGGAGGTTGTGTTGCTCTGGCTCTACCTATATGGCGTGGAGAGGAGGTTGTGTTGCTCTGGCTCTACCTATCTGGCGTGGAGAGAAGGTCGTGTTGCTCTGGCTCTACATATCTGGCGTGGAGAGGAGGTCGTGTTGCTCTGGCTCTACCTATCTGGCGTGGAGAGGAGGTCGTGTTGCTCTGGCTCTACCTATCTGGCGTGGAGAGGAGGTTGTGTTGCTCTGGCTCTACCTATATGGCGTGGAGAGGAGGTTGTGTTGCTCTGGCTCTACCTATCTGGCGTGGAGAGAAGGTCGTGTTGCTCTGGCTCTACATATCTGGTGTGGAGAGGAGGTTGTGTTGCTCTGTCTCTACCTGTTTGGTGTGGAGAGGAGGTTGTGTTGCTCTGGCTCTACATATCTGGCGTGGAGAGGAGGTTGTGTTGCGCTGGCTCTACCTATCTGGCGTGGAGAGGAGGTCGTGTTGCTCTGGCTCTACCTATCTGGCGTGGAGAGGAGGTTGTGTTGCTCTGTCTCTACCTGTTTGGCGTGGAGAGGAGGTCGTGTTGCTCTGGCTCTACATATCTGGCGTGGAGAGGAGGTCGTGTTGCTCTGGCTCTACATATCAGGCGTGGAGAGGAGGTTGTGTTGCGCTGGCTCTACATATCTGGCGTGGAGAGGAGGTCGTGTTGCTCTGGCTCTACCTATCTGGCGTGGAGAGGAGGTTGTGTTGCTCTGTCTCTACCTGTTTGGCGTGGAGAGGAGGTCGTGTTGCTCTGGCTCTACATATCTGGCGTGGAGAGGAGGTTGTGTTGCTCTGTCTCTACCTGTTTGGTGTGGAGAGGAGGTCGTGTTGCTCTGGCTCTACATATCTGGCATGGAGAGGAGGTTGTGTTGCTCTGGCTCTACATATCTGGTGTGGAGAGGAGGTCGTGTTGCTCTGGCTCTACATATCTGGTGTGGAGAGGAGGTTGTGTTGCTCTGTCTCTACCTGTTTGGTGTGGAGAGGAGGTTGTGTTGCTCTGGCTCTACATATCTGGCGTGGAGAGGAGGTTGTGTTGCGCTGGCTCTACCTATCTGGCGTGGAGAGGAGGTCGTGTTGCTCTGGCTCTACCTATCTGGCGTGGAGAGGAGGTTGTGTTGCTCTGTCTCTACCTGTTTGGCGTGTAGAGGAGGTTGTGTTGCTCTGGCTCTACATATCTGGCGTGGAGAGGAGGTTGTGTTGCTCTGTCTCTACCTGTTTGGTGTGGAGAGGAGGTCGTGTTGCTCTGGCTCTACATATCTGGCATGGAGAGGAGGTTGTGTTGCTCTGGCTCTACATATCTGGTGTGGAGAGGAGGTCGTGTTGCTCTGGCTCTATCTATCTGGCGTGGAGAGGAGGTTGTGTTGCTCTGTCTCTACCTGTTTGGCGTGGAGAGGAGGTCGTGTTGCTCTGGCTCTACATATCTGGTGTGGAGAGGAGGTCGTGTTGCTCTGGCTCTACCTATCTGGCGTGGAGAGGAGGTTGTGTTGCTCTGTCTCTACCTGTTTGGCGTGGAGAGGAGGTCGTGTTGCTCTGGCTCTACATATCTGGCGTGGAGAGGAGGTTGTGTTGCTCTGTCTCTACCTGTTTGGTGTGGAGAGGAGGTCGTGTTGCTCTGGCTCTACATATCTGGCATGGAGAGGAGGTTGTGTTGCTCTGGCTCTACATATCTGGTGTGGAGAGGAGGTCGTGTTGCTCTGGCTCTACATATCTGGTGTGGAGAGGAGGTTGTGTTGCTCTGTCTCTACCTGTTTGGTGTGGAGAGGAGGTTGTGTTGCTCTGGCTCTACATATCTGGCGTGGAGAGGAGGTTGTGTTGCGCTGGCTCTACCTATCTGGCGTGGAGAGGAGGTCGTGTTGCTCTGGCTCTACCTATCTGGCGTGGAGAGGAGGTTGTGTTGCTCTGTCTCTACCTGTTTGGCGTGGAGAGGAGGTCGTGTTGCTCTGGCTCTACATATCTGGCGTGGAGAGGAGGTTGTGTTGCTCTGTCTCTACCTGTTTGGTGTGGAGAGGAGGTCGTGTTGCTCTGGCTCTACATATCTGGCATGGAGAGGAGGTTGTGTTGCTCTGGCTCTACATATCTGGTGTGGAGAGGAGGTCGTGTTGCTCTGGCTCTACATATCTGGTGTGGAGAGGAGGTTGTGTTGCTCTGTCTCTACCTGTTTGGTGTGGAGAGGAGGTTGTGTTGCTCTGGCTCTACATATCTGGCGTGGAGAGGAGGTTGTGTTGCGCTGGCTCTACCTATCTGGCGTGGAGAGGAGGTCGTGTTGCTCTGGCTCTACCTATCTGGCGTGGAGAGGAGGTTGTGTTGCTCTGTCTCTACCTGTTTGGCGTGAAGAGGAGGTCGTGTTGCTCTGGCTCTACATATCTGGCGTGGAGAGGAGGTTGTGTTGCTCTGTCTCTACCTGTTTGGTGTGGAGAGGAGGTCGTGTTGCTCTGGCTCTACATATCTGGCATGGAGAGGAGGTTGTGTTGCTCTGGCTCTACATATCTGGTGTGGAGAGGAGGTCGTGTTGCTCTGGCTCTACATATCTGGTGTGGAGAGGAGGTTGTGTTGCTCTGTCTCTACCTGTTTGGTGTGGAGAGGAGGTTGTGTTGCTCTGGCTCTACATATCTGGCGTGGAGAGGAGGTTGTGTTGCGCTGGCTCTACCTATCTGGCGTGGAGAGGAGGTCGTGTTGCTCTGGCTCTACCTATCTGGCGTGGAGAGGAGGTTGTGTTGCTCTGTCTCTACCTGTTTGGCGTGGAGAGGAGGTTGTGTTGCTCTGGCTCTACATATCTGGCGTGGAGAGGAGGTTGTGTTGCTCTGTCTCTACCTGTTTGGTGTGGAGAGGAGGTCGTGTTGCTCTGGCTCTACATATCTGGCATGGAGAGGAGGTTGTGTTGCTCTGGCTCTACATATCTGGTGTGGAGAGGAGGTCGTGTTGCTCTGGCTCTATCTATCTGGTGTGGAGAGGAGGTTGTGTTGCTCTGGCTCTACATATCTGGTGTGGAGAGGAGGTTGTGTTGCTCTGGCTCTACCTATCTGGCGTGGAGAGAAGGTCGTGTTGCTCTGACTCTACATATCTGGTGTGGAGAGGAGGTTGTGTTGCTCTGTCTCTACCTGTTTGGTGTGGAGAGGAGGTTGTGTTGCTCTGGCTCTACATATCTGGCGTGGAGAGGAGGTTGTGTTGCGCTGGCTCTACCTATCTGGCGTGGAGAGGAGGTCGTGTTGCTCTGGCTCTACCTATCTGGCGTGGAGAGGAGGTCGTGTTGCTCTGGCTCTACCTATCTGGCGTGGAGAGGAGGTTGTGTTGCTCTGGCTCTACCTATATGGCGTGGAGAGGAGGTTGTGTTGCTCTGGCTCTACCTGTTTGGCGTGTAGAGGAGGTTGTGTTGCTCTGGCTCTACATATCTGGCGTGGAGAGGAGGTTGTGTTGCTCTGTCTCTACCTGTTTGGTGTGGAGAGGAGGTCGTGTTGCTCTGGCTCTACATATCTGGCATGGAGAGGAGGTTGTGTTGCTCTGGCTCTACATATCTGGTGTGGAGAGGAGGTCGTGTTGCTCTGGCTCTATCTATCTGGTGTGGAGAGGAGGTTGTGTTGCTCTGGCTCTACCTATCTGGTGTGGAGAGGAGGTTGTGTTGCTCTGGCTCTACCTATCTGGTGTGGAGAGAAGGTCGTGTTGCTCTGACTCTACATATCTGGTGTGGAGAGGAGGTTGTGTTGCTCTGTCTCTACCTGTTTGGTGTGGAGAGGAGGTTGTGTTGCTCTGGCTCTACATATCTGGCGTGGAGAGGAGGTTGTGTTGCGCTGGCTCTACCTATCTGGCGTGGAGAGGAGGTTGTGTTGCTCTGGCTCTACCTATCTGGCGTGGAGAGGAGGTTGTGTTGCTCTGTCTCTACCTGTTTGGCGTGGAGAGGAGGTCGTGTTGCTCTGGCTCTACATATCTGGCGTGGAGAGGAGGTCGTGTTGCTCTGGCTCTACATATCTGGCGTGGAGAGGAGGTTGTGTTGCGCTGGCTCTACCTATCTGGCGTGGAGAGGAGGTCGTGTTGCTCTGGCTCTACCTATCTTGCGTGGAGAGGAGGTTGTGTTGCTCTGTCTCTACCTGTTTGGCGTGGAGAGGAGGTCGTGTTGCTCTGGCTCTACATATCTGGCGTGGAGAGGAGGTTGTGTTGCTCTGTCTCTACCTGTTTGGTGTGGAGAGGAGGTCGTGTTGCTCTGGCTCTACATATCTGGCATGGAGAGGAGGTTGTGTTGCTCTGGCTCTACATATCTGGTGTGGAGAGGAGGTCGTGTTGCTCTGGCTCTACATATCTGGTGTGGAGAGGAGGTTGTGTTGCTCTGTCTCTACCTGTTTGGTGTGGAGAGGAGGTTGTGTTGCTCTGGCTCTACATATCTGGCGTGGAGAGGAGGTTGTGTTGCGCTGGCTCTACCTATCTGGCGTGGAGAGGAGGTCGTGTTGCTCTGGCTCTACCTATCTGGCGTGGAGAGGAGGTTGTGTTGCTCTGTCTCTACCTGTTTGGCGTGAAGAGGAGGTCGTGTTGCTCTGGCTCTACATATCTGGCGTGGAGAGGAGGTTGTGTTGCTCTGTCTCTACCTGTTTGGTGTGGAGAGGAGGTCGTGTTGCTCTGGCTCTACATATCTGGCATGGAGAGGAGGTTGTGTTGCTCTGGCTCTACATATCTGGTGTGGAGAGGAGGTCGTGTTGCTCTGGCTCTACATATCTGGTGTGGAGAGGAGGTTGTGTTGCTCTGTCTCTACCTGTTTGGTGTGGAGAGGAGGTTGTGTTGCTCTGGCTCTACATATCTGGCGTGGAGAGGAGGTTGTGTTGCGCTGGCTCTACCTATCTGGCGTGGAGAGGAGGTCGTGTTGCTCTGGCTCTACCTATCTGGCGTGGAGAGGAGGTTGTGTTGCTCTGTCTCTACCTGTTTGGCGTGGAGAGGAGGTTGTGTTGCTCTGGCTCTACATATCTGGCGTGGAGAGGAGGTTGTGTTGCTCTGTCTCTACCTGTTTGGTGTGGAGAGGAGGTCGTGTTGCTCTGGCTCTACATATCTGGCATGGAGAGGAGGTTGTGTTGCTCTGGCTCTACATATCTGGTGTGGAGAGGAGGTCGTGTTGCTCTGGCTCTATCTATCTGGTGTGGAGAGGAGGTTGTGTTGCTCTGGCTCTACATATCTGGTGTGGAGAGGAGGTTGTGTTGCTCTGGCTCTACCTATCTGGCGTGGAGAGAAGGTCGTGTTGCTCTGACTCTACATATCTGGTGTGGAGAGGAGGTTGTGTTGCTCTGTCTCTACCTGTTTGGTGTGGAGAGGAGGTTGTGTTGCTCTGGCTCTACATATCTGGCGTGGAGAGGAGGTTGTGTTGCGCTGGCTCTACCTATCTGGCGTGGAGAGGAGGTCGTGTTGCTCTGGCTCTACCTATCTGGCGTGGAGAGGAGGTCGTGTTGCTCTGGCTCTACCTATCTGGCGTGGAGAGGAGGTTGTGTTGCTCTGGCTCTACCTATATGGCGTGGAGAGGAGGTTGTGTTGCTCTGGCTCTACCTGTTTGGCGTGTAGAGGAGGTTGTGTTGCTCTGGCTCTACATATCTGGCGTGGAGAGGAGGTTGTGTTGCGCTGGCTCTACCTATCTGGCGTGGAGAGGAGGTCGTGTTGCTCTGGCTCTACCTATCTGGCGTGGAGAGGGGGTTGTGTTGCTCTGACTCTACATATCTGGTGTGGAGAGGAGGTTGTGTTGCTCTGTCTCTACCTGTTTGGTGTGGAGAGGAGGTTGTGTTGCTCTGGCTCTACATATCTGGCGTGGAGAGGAGGTTGTGTTGCGCTGGCTCTACCTATCTGGCGTGGAGAGGAGGTTGTGTTGCTCTGGCTCTACCTATCTGGCGTGGAGAGGAGGTTGTGTTGCTCTGTCTCTACCTGTTTGGCGTGGAGAGGAGGTTGTGTTGCTCTGGCTCTACCTATCTGGCGTGGAGAGAAGGTCGTGTTGCTCTGGCTCTACATATCTGGCGTGGAGAGGAGGTCGTGTTGCTCTGGCTCTACCTATCTGGCGTGGAGAGGAGGTCGTGTTGCTCTGGCTCTACCTATCTGGCGTGGAGAGGAGGTTGTGTTGCTCTGGCCCTACCTATATGGCGTGGAGAGGAGGTTGTGTTGCTCTGGCTCTACCTATCTGGCGTGGAGAGAAGGTCGTGTTGCTCTGACTCTACATATCTGGTGTGGAGAGGAGGTTGTGTTGCTCTGTCTCTACCTGTTTGGTGTGGAGAGGAGGTTGTGTTGCTCTGGCTCTACATATCTGGCGTGGAGAGGAGGTTGTGTTGCGCTGGCTCTACCTATC
Source organism: Sebastes fasciatus (assembly GCF_043250625.1). NCBI lineage: Eukaryota > Metazoa > Chordata > Actinopteri > Perciformes > Sebastidae > Sebastes > Sebastes fasciatus. The sequence goes on along the minus strand of NC_133817.1, from coordinate 443,001 downwards.
TGGCGTGGAGAGGAGGTCGTGTTGCTCTGGCTCTACCTATCTGGCGTGGAGAGGAGGTTGTGTTGCTCTGTCTCTACCTGTTTGGCGTGGAGAGGAGGTCGTGTTGCTCTGGCTCTACATATCTGGCGTGGAGAGGAGGTCGTGTTGCTCTGGCTCTACATATCTGGCGTGGAGAGGAGGTTGTGTTGCGCTGGCTCTACATATCTGGCGTGGAGAGGAGGTCGTGTTGCTCTGGCTCTACCTATCTGGCGTGGAGAGGAGGTTGTGTTGCTCTGTCTCTACCTGTTTGGCGTGGAGAGGAGGTCGTGTTGCTCTGGCTCTACATATCTGGCGTGGAGAGGAGGTTGTGTTGCTCTGTCTCTACCTGTTTGGTGTGGAGAGGAGGTCGTGTTGCTCTGGCTCTACATATCTGGCATGGAGAGGAGGTTTTGTTGCTCTGGCTCTACATATCTGGTGTGGAGAGGAGGTCGTGTTGCTCTGGCTCTACATATCTGGTGTGGAGAGGAGGTTGTGTTGCTCTGTCTCTACCTGTTTGGTGTGGAGAGGAGGTTGTGTTGCTCTGGCTCTACATATCTGGCGTGGAGAGGAGGTTGTGTTGCGCTGGCTCTACCTATCTGGCGTGGAGAGGAGGTCGTGTTGCTCTGGCTCTACCTATCTGGCGTGGAGAGGAGGTTGTGTTGCTCTGTCTCTACCTGTTTGGCGTGGAGAGGAGGTTGTGTTGCTCTGGCTCTACATATCTGGCGTGGAGAGGAGGTTGTGTTGCTCTGTCTCTACCTGTTTGGTGTGGAGAGGAGGTCGTGTTGCTCTGGCTCTACATATCTGGCATGGAGAGGAGGTTGTGTTGCTCTGGCTCTACATATCTGGTGTGGAGAGGAGGTCGTGTTGCTCTGGCTCTATCTATCTGGTGTGGAGAGGAGGTTGTGTTGCTCTGGCTCTACCTATCTGGTGTGGAGAGGAGGTTGTGTTGCTCTGGCTCTACCTATCTGGCGTGGAGAGAAGGTCGTGTTGCTCTGACTCTACATATCTGGTGTGGAGAGGAGGTTGTGGTGCTCTGTCTCTACCTGTTTGGTGTGGAGAGGAGGTTGTGTTGCTCTGGCTCTACATATCTGGCGTGGAGAGGAGGTTGTGTTGCGCTGGCTCTACCTATCTGGCGTGGAGAGGAGGTCGTGTTGCTCTGGCTCTACCTATCTGGCGTGGAGAGGAGGTTGTGTTGCTCTGTCTCTACCTGTTTGGCGTGGAGAGGAGGTCGTGTTGCTCTGGCCCTACATATCTGGCGTGGAGAGGAGGTCGTGTTGCTCTGGCTCTACATATCTGGCGTGGAGAGGAGGTTGTGTTGCGCTGGCTCTACCTATCTGGCGTGGAGAGGAGGTCGTGTTGCTCTGGCTCTACCTATCTGGCGTGGAGAGGAGGTTGTGTTGCTCTGTCTCTACCTGTTTGGCGTGGAGAGGAGGTCGTGTTGCTCTGGCTCTACATATCTGGCGTGGAGAGGAGGTTGTGTTGCTCTGTCTCTACCTGTTTGGTGTGGAGAGGAGGTCGTGTTGCTCTGGCTCTACATATCTGGCATGGAGAGGAGGTTGTGTTGCTCTGGCTCTACATATCTGGTGTGGAGAGGAGGTCGTGTTGCTCTGGCTCTACATATCTGGCGTGGAGAGGAGGTTGTGTTGCTCTGTCTCTACCTGTTTGGTGTGGAGAGGAGGTCGTGTTGCTCTGGCTCTACATATCTGGCATGGAGAGGAGGTTGTGTTGCTCTGGCTCTACATATCTGGTGTGGAGAGGAGGTCGTGTTGCTCTGGCTCTACATATCTGGTGTGGAGAGGAGGTTGTGTTGCTCTGTCTCTACCTGTTTGGTGTGGAGAGGAGGTTGTGTTGCTCTGCCTCTACATATCTGGCGTGGAGAGGAGGTTGTGTTGCGCTGGCTCTACCTATCTGGCGTGGAGAGGAGGTCGTGTTGCTCTGGCTCTACCTATCTGGCGTGGAGAGGAGGTTGTGTTGCTCTGTCTCTACCTGTTTGGCATGGAGAGGAGGTTGTGTTGCTCTGGCTCTACATATCTGGCGTGGAGAGGAGGTTGTGTTGCTCTGTCTCTACCTGTTTGGTGTGGAGAGGAGGTCGTGTTGCTCTGGCTCTACATATCTGGCATGGAGAGGAGGTTGTGTTGCTCTGGCTCTACATATCTGGTGTGGAGAGGAGGTCGTGTTGCTCTGGCTCTATCTATCTGGTGTGGAGAGGAGGTTGTGTTGCTCTGGCTCTACCTATCTGGTGTGGAGAGGAGGTTGTGTTGCTCTGGCTCTACCTATCTGGCGTGGAGAGAAGGTCGTGTTGCTCTGACTCTACATATCTGGTGTGGAGAGGAGGTTGTGTTGCTCTGTCTCTACCTGTTTGGTGTGGAGAGGAGGTTGTGTTGCTCTGGCTCTACATATCTGGCGTGGAGAGGAGGTTGTGTTGCGCTGGCTCTACCTATCTGGCGTGGAGAGGAGGTCGTGTTGCTCTGGCTCTACCTATCTGGCGTGGAGAGGAGGTTGTGTTGCTCTGTCTCTACCTGTTTGGCGTGGAGAGGAGGTCGTGTTGCTCTGGCTCTACATATCTGGCGTGGAGAGGAGGTCGTGTTGCTCTGGCTCTACATATCTGGCGTGGAGAGGAGGTTGTGTTGCGCTGGCTCTACCTATCTGGCGTGGAGAGGAGGTCGTGTTGCTCTGGCTCTACCTATCTGGCGTGGAGAGGAGGTTGTGTTGCTCTGTCTCTACCTGTTTGGCGTGGAGAGGAGGTCGTGTTGCTCTGGCTCTACATATCTGGCGTGGAGAGGAGGTTGTGTTGCTCTGTCTCTACCTGTTTGGTGTGGAGAGGAGGTCGTGTTGCTCTGGCTCTACATATCTGGCATGGAGAGGAGTTTGTGTTGCTCTGGCTCTACATATCTGGTGTGGAGAGGAGGTCGTGTTGCTCTGGCTCTACATATCTGGTGTGGAGAGGAGGTTGTGTTGTTCTGTCTCTACCTGTTTGGTGTGGAGAGGAGGTTGTGTTGCTCTGGCTCTACATATCTGGCGTGGAGAGGAGGTTGTGTTGCGCTGGCTCTACCTATCTGGCGTGGAGAGGAGGTCGTGTTGCTCTGGCTCTACCTATCTGGCGTGGAGAGGGGGTTGTGTTGCTCTGTCTCTACCTGTTTGGCGTGGAGAGGAGGTCGTGTTGCTTTGGCTCTACATATCTGGCGTGGAGAGGAGGTTGTGTTGCTCTGTCTCTACCTGTTTGGTGTGGAGAGGAGGTCGTGTTGCTCTGGCTCTACATATCTGGCATGGAGAGGAGGTTGTGTTGCTCTGGCTCTACATATCTGGTGTGGAGAGGAGGTCGTGTTGCGCTGGCTCTACCTATCTGGCGTGGAGAGGAGGTTGTGTTGCTCTGTCTCTACCTGTTTGGCGTGGAGAGGAGGTTGTGTTGCTCTGGCTCTACATATCTGGCATGGAGAGGAGGTTGTGTTGCTCTGTCTCTACCTGTTTGGTGTGGAGAGGAGGTCGTGTTGCTCTGGCTCTACATATCTGGCATGGAGAGGAGGTTGTGTTGCTCTGGCTCTACATATCTGGTGTGGAGAGGAGGTCGTGTTGCTCTGGCTCTATCTATCTGGTGTGGAGAGGAGGTTGTGTTGCTCTGGCTCTACCTATCTGGTGTGGAGAGGAGGTTGTGTTGCTCTGGCTCTACCTATCTGGCGTGGAGAGTAGGTCGTGTTGCTCTGACTCTACATATCTGGCGTGGAGAGGAGGTTGTGTTGCTCTGGCTCTACCTATATGGCGTGGAGAGGAGGTTGTGTTGCTCTGGCTCTACCTATCTGGCGTGGAGAGAAGGTCGTGTTGCTCTGGCTCTACATATCTGGCGTGGAGAGGAGGTCGTGTTGCTCTGGCTCTACCTATCTGGCGTGGAGAGGAGGTCGTGTTGCTCTGGCTCTACCTATCTGGCGTGGAGAGGAGGTTGTGTTGCTCTGGCCCTACCTATATGGCGTGGAGAGGAGGTTGTGTTGCTCTGGCTCTACCTATCTGGCGTGGAGAGAAGGTCGTGTTGCTCTGACTCTACATATCTGGTGTGGAGAGGAGGTTGTGTTGCTCTGTCTCTACCTGTTTGGTGTGGAGAGGAGGTTGTGTTGCTCTGGCTCTACATATCTGGCGTGGAGAGGAGGTTGTGTTGCGCTGGCTCTACCTATCTGGCGTGGAGAGGAGGTCGTGTTGCTCTGGCTCTACCTATCTGGCGTGGAGAGGAGGTTGTGTTGCTCTGTCTCTACCTGTTTGGCGTGGAGAGGAGGTCGTGTTGCTCTGGCTCTACATATCTGGCGTGGAGAGGAGGTTGTGTTGCTCTGGCTCTACATATCTGGTGTGGAGAGGAGGTCGTGTTGCTCTGGCTCTACATATCTGGTGTGGAGAGGAGGTTGTGTTGCTCTGTCTCTACCTGTTTGGTGTGGAGAGGAGGTTGTGTTGCTCTGGCTCTACATATCTGGCGTGGAGAGGAGGTTGTGTTGCGCTGGCTCTACCTATCTGGCGTGGAGAGGAGGTCGTGTTGCTCTGGCTCTACCTATCTGGCGTGGAGAGGAGGTTGTGTTGCTCTGTCTCTACCTGTTTGGCGTGGAGAGGAGGTTGTGTTGCTCTGGCTCTACATATCTGGCGTGGAGAGGAGGTTGTGTTGCTCTGTCTCTACCTGTTTGGTGTGGAGAGGAGGTTGTGTTGCTCTGGCTCTACATATCTGGCATGGAGAGGAGGTTGTGTTGCTCTGGCTCTACATATCTGGTGTGGAGAGGAGGTCGTGTTGCTCTGGCTCTATCTATCTGGTGTGGAGAGGAGGTTGTGTTGCTCTGGCTCTACCTATCTGGTGTGGAGAGGAGGTTGTGTTGCTCTGGCTCTACCTATCTGGCGTGGAGAGAAGGTCGTGTTGCTCTGACTCTACATATCTGGTGTGGAGAGGAGGTTGTGGTGCTCTGTCTCTACCTGTTTGGTGTGGAGAGGAGGTTGTGTTGCTCTGGCTCTACATATCTGGCGTGGAGAGGAGGTTGTGTTGCGCTGGCTCTACCTATCTGGCGTGGAGAGGAGGTCGTGTTGCTCTGGCTCTACCTATCTGGCGTGGAGAGGAGGTTGTGTTGCTCTGTCTCTACCTGTTTGGCGTGGAGAGGAGGTCGTGTTGCTCTGGCCCTACATATCTGGCGTGGAGAGGAGGTCGTGTTGCTCTGGCTCTACATATCTGGCGTGGAGAGGAGGTTGTGTTGCGCTGGCTCTACCTATCTGGCGTGGAGAGGAGGTCGTGTTGCTCTGGCTCTACCTATCTGGCGTGGAGAGGAGGTTGTGTTGCTCTGTCTCTACCTGTTTGGCGTGGAGAGGAGGTCGTGTTGCTCTGGCTCTACATATCTGGCGTGGAGAGGAGGTTGTGTTGCTCTGTCTCTACCTGTTTGGTGTGGAGAGGAGGTCGTGTTGCTCTGGCTCTACATATCTGGCATGGAGAGGAGGTTGTGTTGCTCTGGCTCTACATATCTGGTGTGGAGAGGAGGTCGTGTTGCTCTGGCTCTACATATCTGGTGTGGAGAGGAGGTTGTGTTGCTCTGTCTCTACCTGTTTGGTGTGGAGAGGAGGTTGTGTTGCTCTGGCTCTACATATCTGGCGTGGAGAGGAGGTTGTGTTGCGCTGGCTCTACCTATCTGGCGTGGAGAGGAGGTCGTGTTGCTCTGGCTCTACATATCTGGCGTGGAGAGGAGGTTGTGTTGCTCTGTCTCTACCTGTTTGGCGTGGAGAGGAGGTCGTGTTGCTCTGGCTCTACATATCTGGCGTGGAGAGGAGGTTGTGTTGCTCTGTCTCTACCTGTTTGGTGTGGAGAGGAGGTCGTGTTGCTCTGGCTCTACATATCTGGCATGGAGAGGAGGTTGTGTTGCTCTGGCTCTACATATCTGGTGTGGAGAGGAGGTCGTGTTGCTCTGGCTCTACATATCTGGTGTGGAGAGGAGGTTGTGTTGCTCTGTCTCTACCTGTTTGGTGTGGAGAGGAGGTTGTGTTGCTCTGCCTCTACATATCTGGCGTGGAGAGGAGGTTGTGTTGCGCTGGCTCTACCTATCTGGCGTGGAGAGGAGGTCGTGTTGCTCTGGCTCTACCTATCTGGCGTGGAGAGGAGGTTGTGTTGCTCTGTCTCTACCTGTTTGGCATGGAGAGGAGGTTGTGTTGCTCTGGCTCTACATATCTGGCGTGGAGAGGAGGTTGTGTTGCTCTGTCTCTACCTGTTTGGTGTGGAGAGGAGGTCGTGTTGCTCTGGCTCTACATATCTGGCATGGAGAGGAGGTTGTGTTGCTCTGGCTCTACATATCTGGTGTGGAGAGGAGGTCGTGTTGCTCTGGCTCTATCTATCTGGTGTGGAGAGGAGGTTGTGTTGCTCTGGCTCTACCTATCTGGTGTGGAGAGGAGGTTGTGTTGCTCTGGCTCTACCTATCTGGCGTGGAGAGAAGGTCGTGTTGCTCTGACTCTACATATCTGGTGTGGAGAGGAGGTTGTGTTGCTCTGTCTCTACCTGTTTGGTGTGGAGAGGAGGTTGTGTTGCTCTGGCTCTACATATCTGGCGTGGAGAGGAGGTTGTGTTGCGCTGGCTCTACCTATCTGGCGTGGAGAGGAGGTCGTGTTGCTCTGGCTCTACCTATCTGGCGTGGAGAGGAGGTTGTGTTGCTCTGTCTCTACCTGTTTGGCGTGGAGAGGAGGTCGTGTTGCTCTGGCTCTACATATCTGGCGTGGAGAGGAGGTCGTGTTGCTCTGGCTCTACATATCTGGCGTGGAGAGGAGGTTGTGTTGCGCTGGCTCTACCTATCTGGCGTGGAGAGGAGGTCGTGTTGCTCTGGCTCTACCTATCTGGCGTGGAGAGGAGGTTGTGTTGCTCTGTCTCTACCTGTTTGGCGTGGAGAGGAGGTCGTGTTGCTCTGGCTCTACATATCTGGCGTGGAGAGGAGGTTGTGTTGCTCTGTCTCTACCTGTTTGGTGTGGAGAGGAGGTCGTGTTGCTCTGGCTCTACATATCTGGCATGGAGAGGAGGTTGTGTTGCTCTGGCTCTACATATCTGGTGTGGAGAGGAGGTCGTGTTGCTCTGGCTCTACATATCTGGTGTGGAGAGGAGGTTGTGTTGTTCTGTCTCTACCTGTTTGGTGTGGAGAGGAGGTTGTGTTGCTCTGGCTCTACATATCTGGCGTGGAGAGGAGGTTGTGTTGCGCTGGCTCTACCTATCTGGCGTGGAGAGGAGGTCGTGTTGCTCTGGCTCTACCTATCTGGCGTGGAGAGGAGGTTGTGTTGCTCTGTCTCTACCTGTTTGGCGTGGAGAGGAGGTTGTGTTGCTCTGGCTCTACATATCTGGCGTGGAGAGGAGGTTGTGTTGCTCTGTCTCTACCTGTTTGGTGTGGAGAGGAGGTCGTGTTGCTCTGGCTCTACATATCTGGCATGGAGAGGAGGTTGTGTTGCTCTGGCTCTACATATCTGGTGTGGAGAGGAGGTCATGTTGCTCTGGCTCTATCTATCTGGTGTGGAGAGGAGGTTGTGTTGCTCTGGCTCTACCTATCTGGTGTGGAGAGGAGGTTGTGTTGCTCTGGCTCTACCTATCTGGTGTGGAGAGGAGGTCGTGTTGCTCTGGCTCTATCTATCTGGCGTGGAGAGGAGGTCGTGTTGCTCTGGTGTGGAGAGGAGGTTGTGTTACTCTGGCTCGATTAGTTTGCCAGAACATCAGATTTTAGTACAAACATTGTGCTTGATTTGAATCCATGTTGGTAATTTTGTGTTTTTCAACCACTTTTCTTCAGATCTAGCAGGTAACGTTTGTCTCGTGTTCGTGCTGCATGATGAATTATTAATATATAATAATATATTGTACATTTTGAATAGATGTGAAAATATGTAGCCTGGTGAATTAGCATGTTAAAATTGTGCATTGTGAACTATTTTATGTTTTTAATTGTTGCCATCGTTTTTGTATCTGTTTGTTTAAAGGTCCCATATCAGCTCATCTTCAGGTTCATGTTTGTATTCTGTGTTTCTACTAGAACATGTTTACATGCTGTAATGTTAAAAAACAACTCATCCTCATCCAGTCTGTCTGTATATACCTGTATTCACCTTCTGTCTGAAACGCTCCGTTTTAGCGCATTTTGACGGAATTACAACGGAATTGCGTTGCTAGGCAACAGTTTGGGTCCATGTTTACTTCCTGTCAGCTGATGTTATTTACATCCACTGCAACAGGAAATAAACTGGGACACATTTAGTATGTTTACGTTTAAAACCGTGTAACGGTCTAAATATTGTATATTTGTGACATCACAAATGGACAGAAATCCTGACGGCTTGTTTCAAACACTCAGTTTCTGAATACGGACTGGTTGTGTTTCTCCGTATATTGAGCGTTCTGATAGTTTAACAGTATTTATATAAAGCACTTAAACCTGCTTTATAATATAAAAGACATGTAAATCTCACTTTTTACAATCTGGGACCTTTAAAACAGAGTTCCTAAACCTGACTATCCTTCAGAACACGTGTCGGTGTTAAACACAGATTAAACCCAGATCAATCACAGATCAGCAGTTCAATGTGAGGACTTTATTTGTTTCTGACGTGTCATCCTGTATTTTAATTCTCCAGCAGATCCCGACGTTCTCAAAGACTCTGAATGTGTGTGTCGGGCTATAAAAGGAGTCTCAGTGTGCACGTGTAGGATACTCTCACTTGATGGAACGCTGCAGCCATAAAACCGTGTGTGTCTTTGAAGCCCTCCGCCGTGGACGTGGAGTGAGATCAATTACACAAGAACAACAGACACAGAGAATAAAGTGCCTTACGTGGAGGACCTTTCCCACGGTCCTGGAGCCGCTCTCCGAGCTCTCGCTGCACAACGCCGGCCGCTCACTGAGTACCGGCCAACAGGAATATCAGCAACATGCACACACAACACATTACACAACGTCAGAGCTTCCTCCTGCAGAGAGACAGAGAGACAGAGAGACAGAGAGATAGAGAGACAGAGAGACAGAGAGACAGAGAGACAGAGAGATAGAGAGACAGAGAGACACAGAGACAGAGAGACAGAGAGACAGAGAGACAGAGAGACAGAGAGACACAGAGACAGCGGCTTTATTCACAGAATGTGTGGTTCATTCCTCGCTGCTATTCACTTCATTCATAAAAAAAACACACAGCAGCTCTCAGACCCCCAAAGAAGGGTTTGTGTGCAGACCCCTCCCCCTTCAGACAGAGCGGCGTCAGCATCAAACCAATACAATCAATGGCTGCACAGATCCATTACCTAGGGCTGCTTTCATGCACACGTCTGCGCCGGGCACGCAGCTCCGTCTGAGCACAATGAAACAAGGAAATAAATGTGTTATTGCAATGAAATGGAAAGCTGTGTGTGACACACAGACGGCTTCTAACCGGCGACCTTTCACCTTCTTTGGCTCAAGCTGCCCTTCTGGAACAGATCATTACAGATTCTTCTCTTCTAGTTATTATTGTGGGAAATCCTGCCAACCCCAACTCTACCAGTGGTGTACCAGTACTTCTGCCCCCTGTAGAAATGTAGAAATGTAGAAATGTGTGTTTTTATAAACTGCACGTCCAACGCCACAGATAATCAAACCTTTCTGAGGGTTAAAGAGGTTCATAACCAACAGGATTAATACACAGACACACATTCCTCTTTGAAAGCTGCAAAAACATCCATGTTGACGTGTCATTCAGTCTCATATTCAGCATCTACAGGACTTACTGCTTAGGATGATAACATATAACATATAACATAAAGATCAAAGTAAACAATGAATGCATCCTACTAACGTACGTATTGTGCATTTATAAATATAAATGATCTTCATCCTCTGTGCAGTAGAGCTCCGTTAAAACTATTAAAACAATCAAATCATTGAGTCTTTTATTGTGACTCATCACACATCCAGTAAGTCACTATAGAGCACCACATGTGGATTCATCCGCCGCTGGAAATAGTCCCCAAACAAACAGTATTTCCTCCTGTTTGAGTAACGTTGGTTAAAAACTACAGTGAGACGCTGATTCAGAACATTACTGAGCATGTTTTAAACATGAAAACTATTTATGAGGTGTTTTTATTTCTATACTTTATTGTTTATTTACACCTTCAGTCAGAATGAGCTGAGAGACACAGACACAAAGTAGTGAGAGGAGGAGAGAGAGAGAGAGAGAGGGGAGGAGGAGGAGGAGGAGGAGGAGGAGGAGAGAGAGAGAGAGCGAGGGGAGGAGGAGCAAGAGGAGAAGGAGCAGGAGGAGGAGAAGGAGGAATTGTCCACAGCACAGTAAACTCTGTGAGATTGAGCGAGGCCGCCTCTCTGCCACCCAGAGTGAGTTTTCAGTGCCTCCCCTCCAGATCTGCGTTCCTCTCAGACTCCTCAAAGCAGAACACGTTTCTACTCTCACATTGTTCTCCAACAGAGTTTCATACGGTGTCCTTAAAGCATCGCAGTCCGTCTCTCCTCCTGCTCTCCTCACTCTGTCCTGGACGGAGGAGGTTCCTGTCGTCAGAGTCACAGCTCTTCGTCGCTAAAAAAAATAAGTGTGTGTGTGTGTGTGTGAGTTAAACACTGGACCATGCTTATCCAGACAGATGCTGATCGCTGCCTGATGTGCTCTTCCTGTCTCTCCAGTGGACAGTAGAAAGGCTGAGCATGTGGTCTATTAATAGTCTTGATGTTGCAGGGACTCCTCCTGTAAACGGACCTGCTGCAGACTCCTTACCTCCTCATCTCCTCACCTCCTTACCTCCTCTCCTCCTCACCTCCTCAGCTGAACTCTCCTTCACCTCAGATCCACCACTACCGGGGTCTTCCAGGTGCCGCAGCATGTTGTATGTTATATGATCTCTTGAACACTCCTGACCCGGTGCATCTGATAGCTGCTGTTTAATGTTGGCAGATGGGAGGAGATAAGATGCTGCTGCCTCTCGTACCAACAAGAACGCAGCGACTCTGGTGTCCTGGAGGAGGAAGTGGAGACAGGTCTCATTCCCAGGATCCTTCTGACCTGCCCCGACCCAGACCCAGACCAGACCCCGACCCAGACTCCGAGCCAGACCCCGACCCAGACCCCGACTCAGACCTCGACCCAGACACCGACCCCGACCCAGACCCCGAGCCAGACCCAGACCTAGACTCCGAGCCAGACCCCGACCCAGACCCCGACTCAGACCCCGACTCAGACCCCGACCCCGACCCAGACCCCGACCCCGACCCAGACCCCGAGCCAGACCCAGACCTTTGTTTGTCCACAAACAGCCGTCAGAACGTGTCCGTCATCAGACTGTGTATCCCCGGCCAGAGAGGTAGAGGCTGCAGGTAGGACTCATCTGATATCAGCACAGACAGCCGTCAATCTGCCCGTCCGTCCAGAGGTGAGGCAGGTGTGTCCCAGGGCTAACACAGAAACCCACACAGTCATGAAGACAACATGCAGTATTATTATCCTAGTGATTGGAGTTATATCTCAGGTCACTCTGAACATCAGGATGAAAAATATTAATGTTATATTTGTTGAAATTCTAATTACATCCCGACAACGATCAATAAATCAATAAATCAGATGTTCTGACAAAAAAAAGAAAAATAATGCAGTATCTTGGCTGTCATTT